>NC_133328.1:19123044-19378044 GCF_042186555.1 Aquarana catesbeiana
GCATCTCAGCTTCCTTCCGAAGACTTCTGGGTTCCTGATCCTGCCAGCAGGCACCTGCACCCTTCCACCGCCCTAGCAACCCTGTCTCAACCTCCAGGGACGCTAGGACCGGGCAAGAGGCCGCCCTCGTCATTTCAGACTCCGCTGTAAGGTACGTGACAGTACAATCCAGCCAAAATGGAGTCTGAAAGGGGGGCCTCAGCTATGGACGCTCTGTGTCAACAGATCGCAAATCTCACTCAAGCAGTTCAGGGCCTGCAAGATGGCTACCAGCGACTTGAACAACGAGTGGAATCTCTCTCTCCAAACATCTCAGCACCTCGGACCACAGCACCTGCATCATCAACTCCAGTTTCTACACCCACAGTAGTGGTGCCACCCCCAGAACCACGAGTTCCTGCTCCGGAGAAATTTATGGGTGACCGCAGCAAATTCCGTGCTTTCAGGAATGCCTGCCGTTTGTACTTCTTGCTTCAGCCCCGCACCTTTTCTTTGGAAAGTACCAAGGTGGGGTTCATCATTTCATTACTGCAGAGAGAACCTCAGACCTGGGCTCATCATTTACTGGAACAAGCCAGTCCCTTGCTGGGTACCATAGAAACTGGTGGTGACAAGAGCTTTATGGAATGAGACAACCGACCCGCATCCCTTTATACATATACAATGGATGATTTTTCCTCTTAGGTGGGATTTTAAAGGGTGGAAGTCTCAAAAAAGTATAACAAAAAGTATAAAAAATTATCAAAATTTTATTGTATCAAAAATTTAAAGGAAAAACATGTGCTAGAATGGAAACAATGAATAAAAGCAACAATGGATGCCAGAATTAACAAATGATGAAAAATACAACCAGGATATACATGACAGGTCGACAGAGCTACACAAAACCCCACAAAGGCTATATCAGCAAGGAGCCAATTGACAATGCAGGCCCAATGCGTTTCGAGGCTTTATATAAGGATTGCGACCTCTTCTTCAGGGGCTAGAGGTAAGGTGTACATCTGTCTGCGAAACATTGTTACAAAAAAAGAGACAAAAAGACACACAATGAAAGACATGTTGATGTCAGAAAATCATGCATATATACAACTATTTACATAATCAGATTGTGATGTAATTACAAAAAATGTATCCTAATTGCAGGGTCAATACTGTATGGCATCCACCCCAGACAAGGGGGAAGGGGAGAACGGTAAGCCACCGGGGCCCAGATCCGAATATCAGCAACGCCGCCACACAACCAGGACCGCCAGCAGATCAGGACCAGACACAGAGGGCGTCACGTCCCTCAGCTGTATTTTAATTTCTCTTTATCAAACACTCTTTATCAGCTAAAAACCAAGAAGACAAGGGGAGGATTTATAAGTGTGGGATACAAAAGGTCCCAGAACAAAATTTTACTATTTTGCTATATGACAAATTCCCTCTAATGGGTTCAAAACGGGGGACTCTAGTAAGTGTAAAGTTGTACCTACCTATTGACGCAGGCTAAGATTATCTAAGCCTTGATTCCTCGGGCGGGTAAACAGCAGCTGACAGCACCCCAAGTGTGTAGGATATACTAAGAATCAGCATCAGGAAAAAAAAAAAAAAAAGGGGGGGTTACTCAAGTGAATATTTTTCCTGTAAACACACATCCACAGAAGTCCTGTGAACATACCTATTGGTGCATAATGAAGGGTTGATCCCTGTGCTGATTCGCACAACAGTGTTGTCTATAGTGGCTGAGAGATTTTAGGTACCTCGCTCCGGGGGAAAATGGCAGAAGAGCGTCTATATTCAGTGGCTAGAGTGATACAAACAGGGAAAGTATGTGTCTCAATGGTAAATGAATAAAGGCTCTTACATGTATCAAAGAGCATAGGTTGTAAAAGTATCTTACAACTCCATAAGCCCTATTGGTGCTCAGTGTGTATATGCACACTGCAGCTCCATAATTAGTTTCAAGTAAGTCTTAATTATGGATATAACAAAAAGAGTTGAGTTCTTTACCTTGAGCATATCATAGCAGCTGCACTTTCAGTTCTGTGTCCTCCCAGGGTATGAGCTGACAGTCTTAATGTGGTTTTAAATAGTGTTCCTAATTAGGAGCATATGTGAGACAGCTGACTCCACAGGGAGCAGCGTCATTGCTGACAGGAGGAGCCGCCCCCCGAGTCCCCGGCGCGCAGGCCAGCCCCCCCGCCCCACGCACGGATCCAATCCCCAATCCAAGAGCGGATTGTATCACACCCTGGAAGGAAAACATGACCCGTGCTGGGAGGGGACTGACGTCCGCGGCAGGCACCCGCGGCGCACAGATCGCCATGACAACGGGATAAGCAGATCCCGGTCATGAGCGATCATCTATACGGAGGCCGAGCATTGCCAGCTAAAAGTGGCAGCTTCGGCCCCCGTGCGCCGAGTGTCAGATCCGACTGCCAACAGGCGAGACCGCACACGCAGCGGCGCCCCCAGACCCGCATCCCCGATGGCACACACGCCCCCCATGACCCCAGGGCAGAGCGGAATAACACAATATTGACCCATGAATAGCCACACATGAAGGACAATAACAGCAAGATGTCAATGCAAACATAACTAGTGGTTGAGAGCATGTATTGCAAAAGGAGGGGAAGAGAAAAAAAAAAAAAAATGAGGAAAAAGAAAATTAATTAAACGCTAATAGTGACATGCAAAAAGGATGATGGCTCGTTTCTAACACAATCCCCAGCCGATTGCAAATTATTGTTGGCACACCTCTATCCAATTCCCGCTGATTCTACAGGAAGAGGGGGGTATTTACATCGGGGGGTTCCCACTCAGACCCCCCCGAAGTAAAACCCTCTAGAAAGGGTCTGAAGGACGTGGTATCGTTAAGGCCTGGTGCCCTAGTGGCCTGAAGGCGAAAAATCCACTTTTGTTCTTTTTGCAGAAGGATTTTGTTCCAATCCCCCCCACGTAACCCTGGATGGACGCGGTCAAGAATCAGAAAAGACAGCTTGGGAAATACCCCAGAATGAAAATTAGAAACGTGTCTGCCCAGTGGTAAACTGGGGTTACACGTTTTCATAGAAATTATATGGCGGTAGGCCCTCCGCCAGAATTCCTGGTTTGTTTTACCGACATAATAGCTTGCACAGTCACACATGAGTAAGTATATTACACCAATAGTTTTGCAATTAGCAAAGTGTTTTGGTGTATATTTGCTGCCATCGGGTAGTTTGATATTAGATTTGGTATTCATAAACTGTCAGTAAGGGCATCCGCCACAGCGGAAGGTTCCCATGCGTTTGCATGGATCTCGCTTTCCTGTCCCACCCCCCACATATTCGCTCGATACCAAATTGTCCCTAATGGACCTAGTGCGTTTGAACGTGAATGATGGTTTATCTTGTATAAATGGACCGATGGTAGGGTCTAGTTTCAAAATGTGCCAGTAGCGTTCAATGATATTTTTGACAGTTTTATGTTGATTTGAAAATTTAGTAATTATTCGAATGGGATTCGTTTTTTTCTTGTTTGATACCGTGCCAAAAATAAGGTCATGCCTGGTCTTCTGACAGGCCCGTTTGTATGCCCTCTTAAGGCATTTTTTTGAGTACCCGCGTGTCAGTAACCTCCTCATCAGCAAGTCGGCCTCTCTTTTAAAGACTTCGTCACTGGTGCAGTTACGTCTGACGCGCAGGTACTGACTGTAAGGAATTGATTGGATCAGAGGTTGAGGTTGGAAACTTGTGGCGTGTAGAATGGAGTTGCCCGAAGTTGGTTTGCGGAATAATGAACTAAGAAGTGAACCGTCTTGTTGTTTATGGATTATAACATCCAAAAATGTTATGTCCCATTCGTGAAATGTCATGGTGAAGGTTAAATTGAAAGGGTTATTGTTGAGTTCCTGCAGGAATCTCAATAAGTTGTCTGGAGTACAGTCCCATACAATCAGCACGTCGTCAATATATCGACGCCAAAGGACTACATTGTCCATGTATGGGCGTGTGGATTCGGATTGCTTTAACATGGTTTCCCATTCCCCCAGGTACAGGTTGGCATACGATGGGGCACAAGAAGTCCCCATCGCAACCCCCTGTACCTGGAGGAAAAAGCTGCCATTGAACGCAAAGTAATTGTGATTAAGGACAAAGTCCAGGGCATCAATCAGAAAGTTATTTTTCCTTGCATCAAGATGGCTGTCGGATGACAGCACATGCCGGATGCAAGCCAGCCCCTTGTCGTGGGGTATCGAGCTATAAAGCGCTTCCACATCCAGCGGTACCAGTAATGACTTAGGTGGGACTTGGATATTATTTATGGTTTGCAAGAGATGCAAAGTATCTCTCGTGTAGCTGGGTATGTTTAATACGTGTGCTCGTAAATGGCCGTCTATAAATTGGCTTAGATTCTCGGTCAGAGAGCCGTTACCAGAAATAATTGGTCTTCCCGATGGTTTATGTAGGTCTTTATGAAGTTTGGGGAGAGCATAGAATGTTGGGGTGCGAGGTTGATTGGTCCTAACATAGTCATATTCTGGTTTACTTAGTACACCGGTGGCATATGCTTCATCTACCAGTCTGTAGAATTTTTTATTAAATTTATCGATTTTATTAGATGAAATTTTTGAATACCATTGTTGGTTAGATAGTATTTTGTTGCAAATTGCAACATATTGGTCATTATCTAAAATGACTATGTTACCCCCTTATCCGAAGGTTTTATAGTGATGTTAGGATTAAACGCTAATGATTTAAGGGCTTTGCATTCATCGGGACTCAGATTGGATTGTTTCTTGGAACGGGTGTCGATCTTCCGAATTTCTTTGCATGTTAGATTAACGAAGGCCAATACATTAGAATTGGTGCCGAGGGCCGGAAATTTGTCTGATTTTTTCTTGAATGATTTTGTTGGGGGTTGGGGGGGATCGGATTGATCAAATCGGCCAAGCAAATGCTCCAGGTCGACCTGGTCAATCAGATCCGGTGGATCATTTTCGTCCAACAGTGATATCAGATTGTCAAGTGCAGTCAGCTCTTGTGATTTAAAGGTGGGTTCCTTGGGTGTTTCTTTGGAATATAGTTGTTTTAAAATAAGTTTACGTGCGAATAACTGAATATCTTTAGTCACCTCAAATTTGTCCAGATCCTGGTCGGGGCAAAAGCTAAGGCCACGGGTCAGGACAGATAACTCAGCCTCACTGAGAGTATATGAGGAAAGATTTACTACGTTAAAGTCATGACTCTCAGTCGGTGGAGATATCTCCGTCTGAGAGGCAGAAGCGTTCACATTACTGTACTGTCTGTTGGGTTGACTAAAAAATTGTCTTGTTGTGTACGAGATTGTTGGGTTCCCCTGGCTGATCGATCAGTCTGGGAGATATTCATTTCTGTGGATACCGGTGCAGAAGACCCATCACCACCTGTTTTACCTGACACCATGTGCGAAATGGAGATACCAGTGCTTGTGTGTGAATCAGTGATACGTTTTTTGGGTTTCTTTTCGTGTGAACCACTGCCTTGCGAGTCCCTCTTGGTTTTTCGTGTTGATTTCCGCCTAATGGAGCCCTTGGATGAGACAGAGGGGATAGATGAGGTTTCAGAAAGCATATCAGCATTATTAGTATGACGTTTTGTATTTCTATTTGTTGTTAAAGTTTTCAAGTTATACGCCTTAGACTCCTGAAACGCCACCCTATCCCTAAAAAACTTTTTATCCTTCTTGATCAGGATCTTGCTGGGTACCATGGACTCTTTCTTGGATGAAATGGCCAAACTGTATGATGATCCCCAGCGTGCCACCACAGCCGAGTCCAGCCTCCACACCCTCCAGCAGGGTCGTAGGCCCGTGGAGGACTATGTTACAGACTTTAAACGGTGGAGTTCCGACACACATTGGAACGACGCCGCTCTCCGTTTTCAGTTCCGTTTAGGGCTTTCGGAGGCACTCAAGGATGAACTAGCTCGTGTGGGGATCCCCGATTCCCTCGAGGAACTAATTCAACTGTCCATTCAGATCGATCGCCGGCTGAGGGAGCGAAGATCTGAAAGGACCAGCCAGTATCGGCCCATGTGGATGCTACCCAGGGTACCCAGTCGCCTACCTACCTCCACACCCCCACTATCTGCTCCTACCACTGAACCTCCAGAACCAATGCAGTTGGGTTTGTTTCGTGCACCCTTGACTCCGGAAGAAAAACAACGCCGTTGTATGAATAATCTCTGCCTCTACTGTGGGGGAGCCGGTCATTACGCCAATGTGTCCCAACAAGACCCATAAGTGTGACTCTCCTCTTCTTGATCGTTATGCATTAACTCTAGCAAGAACAACTCACATTGCTGTTCCTGTCTCTCTACAGCTTCCAGAAGGGGTGCTTCAGATCCAGGCCATAATTGACTCCGGTGCCTGCAGTTGCTTCATTGACCGTGCCTTTGCCCTGCAACACAACATTCCGCTGCGATCGAAGCAACATAAACTGTTCATCCGATTAGCTGATGGGTCCAACATCAAATCTGGGCCTATATATCCAAGAAACCCAACCTTTGCCTGCCGACATCTTACCCAATCACCAAGAACTGTTGTGCCTGGACGTTATATCTTCACCACTTTTTCCGATCATTTTAGGAATGCCATGGTTGCAAGCACACAACCCACAGATAGACTGGACAACCGGCCAGGTAGTCTTTCAGTCCTCCTACTGTCTCAAAAACTGTCTCCAGATCCTCCACCACACAGCTCCAGTTATTGGGTGTCTCAAACCAGTATCCGAATCCCAAGACCTTGTCCCATCTGTGTACCATGATTTCTTGGATGTTTTCGACAAGCAAAAAGCAGATACTCTTCCCCCGCACCGGGCCTACGATTGCCCGATTGAACTTTTACCAGGGGCAGAAATCCCATTTTGGAGGATCTTTCCTCTGTCAGAGCCTGAACTCGCAGTCCTAAAAGACTATGTGAATGAGAACCTCAAGAAGGGGTTCATCCATCACTCAACATCACCAGCCGGGGCAGGAATATTCTTTGTTGAAAAGAAAGACCATTCGCTCCGTCCATGTGTGGATTACAGAGAGTTAAACCGGATCACCGTTAAAAATCGCTACCCCTTGCCTCTGATTCCAGAATTGCTCCAGAGACTCCGCTCTGCAAGAGTATTTACCAAGTTGGATTTACGAGGTGCTTACAATCTGATCAGAATCAGGGAAGGAGACGAGTGGAAAACGGCCTTCCTGACTCGTTTTGGCCACTTTGAATACCTCGTCATGCCCTTCGGATTATGCAATGCTCCAGCAACCTTCCAGCATTTTGTGAATAATATTTTCAGAGACTTTCTAGATCTATTCATGATCGTCTACCTAGACGATATCTTAGTTTTCTCAACCTCCTTAGATCTTCATCGTGTCCATGTGAAACAAGTCCTTCTGAGGCTAAGACAAAATGAACTCTATGCCAAGGCTGAGAAATGCGAAATTGAACGGCAGACCATCCATTTCCTCGGACTGGTGATTTCTACAGGAGGTATGGCAATGGATCCTCAAAAAGTCACAGCTATAACGTCCTGGCCACCTCCCACTGATAAGAAAGGGGTACAACGGTTCGTCGGCTTCTCTAATTTCTACAGAAAATTCATTAAAAACTTCTCCGGTATCATCATGCCCATCACCCAGCTCACCAAGAAACAGAACCGTTTTCAATGGACAGAGGCAGCCCAAGCTGCTTTTGATAAGTTAAAGGGACTTTTTACCTCAGCTCCGTTATTAAAGCACCCTGACCCCGCTCTTCCATACATCCTGGAGGTGGACGCCTCAGAGAGTGCCGTAGGGGCCATCCTGTCCCAGCGCCAAGGACCCAAGACTCTAATGCACCCTGTGGCCTTCTTCTCAAAGAAGTTGGGACCTTCAGAAAGGAACTATGATGTGGGGGACCGAGAACTGTTGGCAATCAAATTGGCTTTAGAAGAGTGGCGGTACCCCTTGGAAGGAGCAACACACCCAATACTGATCTTCACGGATCACAAAAATTTGGAATACCTCAGGACCGCCAAACGCCTCAGGCCCAGACAAGCAAGGTGGGCTCTTTTCTTTTCACGCTTTAACTTCCACATAACCTACCGGCCCGGCTCCAAGAATGTGAAACCTGACGCGTTATCGCGTATGTTTACAGAAGTTGAAGTTCCACCTCAAACTGATACTATCCTACAGGCTGGAAATTTTCTACTTATTCAAACCGACCTAATGTCACAGATCCGTCAAGCATCCAGGGAAGTCTCTCTGTCTCCAGATACAGACCTTCAGGAGAACGATGGGCTCTATTGGCGGGGTAATAAAATTTTCATACCACAGAATTTACGTGCTACCATCCTACAAGTGTGTCATGACTACCCACTGGCCGGCCATTTTGGGGGATACAAAACCATGGATTTGATCCGGAGACATTTCTGGTGGCCTAGTTTAGCAAAGGACTGCAGGAAATATGTTGGCTCATGTTCAATCTGTCTCAGGGACAAGAACAGCAAGAACAAAGCATGGGGACTGTTAAGACCTCTACCCATTCCTGAGAGACCCTGGGATAAAATCACAATGGACTTTATCGTAGAGCTCCCTCCATCAGAGGGGTTCTCATCTATTTTTGTAGTGGTAGACCGCCTCTCCAGGATGTCACATTTCATCCTTATGAAAGGGACCCCATCAGCAACTGAAACTGCTAAAATCTTCGTTAAAGAGGTTGTTAGACTGCATGGAATCCCTAGTGACATCGTCTCGGATCGAGGAGTACAGTTTACTTCAAAATTTTGGAAAGCACTGTGCGAAGCGCTGGGCATCAAACTCAACTTTTCTTCGGCTTATCATCCCCAGTCCAACGGACAGACTGAGCGTACCAACCAAATGCTGGAGCAATATCTGCGTTGCTTCACCTCCTTCTCCCAAGAAGATTGGGCCTCACTTCTGCCGCTGGCAGAATTTGCATTTAATAACTCTGCTCATACCGCCACCAACCAATCACCCTTCTTCTCCAACTACGGATTTCATCCTTCCTTCTTGCCTACATTGATTCTGGACTCTCCTTTGCCTGCAGTTCAGGACAGATTAAATTTCTTTGCTACCAATAACCAGGTGTTAAAGGATACCATTGCCAAAGCACAAGAGGTTAATAAGAGGTTCTTTGACAGGAAGAGGAGAGGAGAACTGGATTTGAAGGTTGGTGATCGTGTGTGGCTGTCAACTTTGAATCTAAAACTTACCTGTCCATCCAGGAAATTGGGACCTAAATACCTAGGACCCTTTCCGGTCAAGAGAAAAATTAATCCAGTGGCTTATGAGCTCGAACTTCCCGACTCATTTAAGATTCACCCTGTGTTTCATACCTCCTTGTTGAAGCCTGATGTGGTTAATCCCTTTCCTGGTCGTGAAAGAGGGCCCTCAGAGGCCATAATGGTAGATGGGGAAGAAGAGTTCGAAATTGAGACCATTGTAGATTGCAGGAGAAGGCGGGGACAAAATCAATATTTAATTAAATGGAAGGGTTTTGGTCCAGAAGAAAACTCCTGGGAACCAGAAGCGAACCTCCATGCCCCAAGACTCATACAAGCTTTTCATCGTGCTCATCCGGAAAGGAGGTCTCAGGTGGGCATCCGGAGGCTGCCCTTAAGGAGGGGGCAATGTCAGAGAACCATCACAAACGCTCGTTCCCGGGTGCCAGCCGGATGTACGGTAAGAACGAGCGAGCCCTGGACTAGGCACGCACGTAATGCGATCGTACGAACGAGGGCACGTCAGCGCGTGCACGCTCGCACACCAACGAATCACGGCGCAAGGCGCCCTATTTAAACGATCAGCAGACTAGCATCAGTGCTGGATTGTCTCAGCTCGTTCCTGAACCCTTGCTGTTGCCTTGTTTACTTGACCCTGATCTTGAACCTCTGTTTGCCTTGACTACCCTCTCGGATTACCCCTACATCTCTGCCTGCCTTGCTTCCTGTATTGAACCCGGCTTGGACTCCTGACTACGGCTCTGTCTCCCGATTCGGTACCCCGCTGCCAGTTTGTTGCCAACCTCCGCCAGTCCCTGACCACGTATCTGCCTGCCGATTGTGTACCTCGTTGCCAGCACGTTGCCAACTCCTGCCAGCCTTGACCCTGCAAGTTCCTCTGCTGGACCTCTCCTGCATCCATCCAGGGATCAGCATCTCAGCTTCCTTCCGAAGACTTCTGGGTTCCTGATCCTGCCAGCAGCCACCTGCACCCTTCCGCCGCCCTAGCAACCCTGTCTCAACCTCCAGGGACGCTAGGACCGGGACCATGCAAGAGGCTGCCCTCGTCATTTCAGACTCCGCTGTAAGGTACGTGACACTCTCTCACTAAACTAGATGATTCACTACCACTGAATTCCTTGAGCTTCTCCAATCTTCACTGTAGTATCTTCCTCAAGCGTCACCCCCGCCTCTCTGCTGGGTTACCTAACTTGGCACTCCTGATACTTCTCAAGCTTCACCCCACTGGCCTACTCGGTTCCTGGCTTGAAACACAAGGCTGCTCTGCAAGCGTCACCTCCGCTGGCTGGGTCCCTGGCTTGATACCTGCTGAAGTTTTCCAATTCTTCACCGTCCCCGGTTGGTGAGAATTCTGCTCCAAGAGTTACTCACTGTGGTCCCTGGTAATAAGGTGATTGGTGCCTTAAGTGGCGACAGCTTCCCCTCTACCTCCTACCACGACAGGTTCTCCGGCCGGCAGAACCGTCACTTCTGGTTGGACCGCAAGGCGGAATCCAAACCCTGCGCTGCTTTCTTGCTTCTGGATAGGCCCTCAGACAGCCTAGTAGCCAGATGTGCCCGGGATAGGCCCAATCTCTGGCCTAGCAGCCCGGGCAGCACAACACACGTCTACCCAGACAGCCTTTCAGGTAGCACAAAACCCAGATTATCTGACCCCACCCAAATATATAGGTTCTCCCAGCAAGCCAAGGGATTTAAGAAACCCCCTGCCCATTGGCTGAGATGCCCCATATACCCATAACCTGATTTTTCATAGCCCTTGTCTTAAATAGTACCATAGAAAAGAGGTCCAGGCAGGCCCAGACTGGGACAAAAAATAGGCCCGGGCAATTTAGACTGAGCAGCCAATTTTCCAGCAACCGCCCGTTCGTGAGGGCGGTTGGTGACAGGATAATCACGGAGTCGGTCCTCCGCACTGTAATGTAATAGGGGAATTTTGATATAAAGAGTACTGCACTGTAAAGGAAACAAATGATTACAGTCCCCCTTTACAGTGCAGTTCCCTTTTCATCACAGTGCCCCTACCAATCACAGCCCCCCCATTACAGTGCCCCTTGCAGGCATGCCCCCTCCTTTTTCTCTGTAATCACAGTGGCCCCTTTTACTCTCTGTCTCCCCTGCACAGTCCTACCTTTGGCAGAGCGTTTTTTTATTCTGTGTGTTCTTTTATTTTTATCCTTTATTTATTATTATTTTTTTATTTCTCCTTTTTTTTCTTTTCTTTTCATTATTATTTATTTTTATATTTTTATTTTATTTATGTTTATTTTTTTACATTTTATTTTTTTTTTCTTACTTAGGTAATTTTCTTATATAATATATAATATAATATTCTTATTCTTACTTGTTTTGTTCAGTTTTATTTTCCAACATTTTTCTCAGTTGCACTTTATCCTATTCATTTGTCTCCTTTTCCCACTCATTTCTTCCTTTTTCCTATTCTCATTTCTCTACCATTATCCTTTTTTATTTTTCACTCGTATTTTTCTCTTATTTTCCTCTCCTTTGTCTTTTTTTTCTGTTTCTTTTTATCTCTCTCTCTCTTTATTATATATCCCCCCTTTTTTTCTATCTGTTCTTCTTCCCTCCTTCCCCTCTTCTTCCCCCTTCCTTATCTCCTTTTTGTCGCCATTCATCCTTATCTAATTTACACTTTCCTGTCCGTTTTCCTTCTGTGCCTCCTTTCCCTGTATGCACTCCTAATCTAATGGCTTTACTTCTCTCTATGCACTTACACTTCTCACGTTTACTGTCGCCTTCACTCTCCTTTGTTTTTTGAATGGACGTAATCTGCCTAGGTGGGCGGGGTCTCCTGACGTCATGACATCAGCAGCCCCAGCCCTGGCAGCGTCCCCCATTGCCTAGCTATCGCTTTATTGGATCCGACCTGCTGCCTAGCAATCACGGATCCCTGCACTCACGCTGTTCAGTGTACAGATCTCCGGCTCCTCCTGCCCCTGCTCTGCTGATAGATGACATCGTCGGCAGGGCAGGAGAGCCTGGAGAGGAGACACAGGTATGGTCGCAAAGTGGGAGGTGAGCAGCGACCGCGGCCTGTGTTAACCCTCTCTAGGCCGCGGTCGCCGCTTACCTCCCGCTGTGTGGCCCGGTCATCAACAGGCAACGGACCGCGGCCCTGAGGTTGAGCCCGGGGCCCCCAGCCCACCAGGCAAATGCCCAATGTGCCCTATGGCCAGTCCGGGCCTGGGTCCGGGTCTGCTATGTGGTATGGGTATTTCCTCCTCCTTTTCATGGTATGGGGTCCTTACTTCAATGGAAGGTTCATGCAGGAAGTGGAGGCAAACCTCATAGTGAGAATCCATATACCTTTTTTTTATTAATAAATAGATAAACACACACTTACATTGTGTCAGGAATGAAAAGCATCAAACAATCAAAATGTCCGGGATGCCATTCGTTCCAGAGACTGGAAACTGGAAGTGATGTGATAACACTCTTCCCTACGCATTTCATCAGTGACGTCATCAGGAGCCTCCAACACTATAGTATGTATCACGGGTGAAGGCAGAAGAGTGAGCCTGATATCTTTGTGATGATCAAGACCAGTAGATGCATACACGGTGAGCCGTGCCAGTGACTTGTACTATAATGTGTAAATGAAGGAAGGTATAGAGTTATGTTTTAGGTATAGTGTCTTTATGTTTTACCCTTGTGACACAAAGACAGGAAATTAAGGGAGGGGGTGGCAGCGGGATAAGAACACCTGTGAGAGTGGCAGTGGGATAAGAACACCTGTGAGATACACAGCAATATAACTAAATGGACACTTTTTTTGTATGTAGACGGGGTCTCATTTTAATTAGGGGCTAGGCATTCATCTATAGGTGTGGCTTAGTAGTAAGAAAAAATGTGGCACACGTTGCATAAAATAAAAAATTGGGCATGGCTTAAGGGAGGTGTGGTTAGAGTCTGAGATGAAGGAGGGATGGAGGGAGAAGGAAGAGGGAGAGAGAAAGAAAGAGAAAGGGGAGGATGAGGGAGAGCAAAAGAGAGAAAGGGAGAAGGGTGCAGAGATGGTACAAGAAACTGTCAGAGGGTGCAGAGATGGTACAAGAAACTGTCAGAGAGGGTGCAGAGATGGCACTGAGAGGGTGCAGACATGGTAGGTGAGAGGGTGCAGACATGGTAGGTGAGAGGGTGCAGACATGGTAGGTGAGAGGGTGCAGACATGGCACCTGAGAGGGTGCAGACATGGTAGGTGAGAGGGTGCAGACATGGTAGGTGAGAGGGTGCAGACATGGCACCTGAGAGGGTGCAGACATGGTAGGTGAGAGGGTGCAGACATGGTAGGTGAGAGGGTGCAGACATGGCACCTGAGAGGGTGCAGACATGGTAGGTGAGAGGGTGCAGACATGGTAGGTGAGAGGGTGCAGACATGGTAGGTGAGAGGGTGTAGATATGGTACACCTCTGAGGTTTTTATTTTTTGCTAAACAAATAAAAAAAGACAGAAAAATTTGAAAAAAAAAAAAAAAAAGTTTCTTAGTTTCTGTTATAAAATTTTGTAAATAAGTTTTCTCCTTCTTTCTGAGTCCCTGGTGGCCATGGGTGGCATACCTGGTGGTCATCAATGGTGGGCATCCCTGGTGGTCCTGGTGGCATCCATGATGGTCGTGGGTGGGAACCCTCGGGAGAGCCGCCGATCGGCTCTCCTCTACTCTCGTCTGTCAGACGCGAGTGAGGAAAAGCCGATACGCGGCTTTTCCTGTTTACATCATGATTAGCTGTGATTGGACACAGCTGACCACAAGGCAAAGAGCCTTCCGTCAGAGGCTCTTTACCGAGATCAGTATTGGGGTGCATCAGACTGACACACAGCACCACCGATCGCTGCGTTGCACGCTCCCCACGGGCGCGCCAGCTTGTTATCCTGATCACGTCATATGACGTCCGGTCAGGATAACACAACCACTTTGCGCACGTCATATTGCTATATGGCGGGCCGGAAGTGGTTAAACATGTGACCAGCAGCAGAGGACTAGAAGCTCCTCCTGCTTATGTTTCCCTGCAGACAGGCTGGGAGAGAGCTGGGTCATGTGACATCTGTATATTGATTAGAAAATACTGTAGGTACTTAGATTTTTTTTTTTTATTAAAATAATTAAAAGTGCCATTTTCCACATGCAGAAATAGAGGGGACAATGTAAATTAAACAGTGTGCGTTTAGTATCACTTTAAGGAATCAAATAATTTTAATAGAATTGAATCAATGTATTTTTTCCTCTGATGACGTGACGGGATTCCTGCTGTTGGAAGCCGAGGTTATGCATTAGCATTCCAGCCAAGCATAAGTTATTCAGCTCTAATAAAAGGCTGCAGAGGAAGTGCTCAGTGAGCAAATGTCACATATTATCTTTTCAGTCACATGTCTTCGCAGCGTTGTGCCCTTAATGTCAGCAAGTCCTATCTTCTTAAATGTGTTTACTGGAGACATCGTAGCAGCAGGAAGTCAAGAATGTGCGCGGTCTGTGTTAAATAGCACGCTTGTAAACGGGGAATAAAAGCGACATTACATAATAACGTGAAAATATATAATACAAGGCAGCTGATTATATTAGCATCCAGAGAAAGTGTTATGGTTTTATTAACATTTAGATGGTGTAGTTATTTTTCATATGAACGTGGGAATTATACAGAGGCTGGGTTAACCCGAATTTTTTTATGGCCCTGTAAATGCAACATATAGAATTGACTCTTGGCTGGCTCACCAATTATTCAGAAAAAAAATATTTGTTGATATTTCGTAAAAGCAAGAACATCTTGTATATTATTAAAAAGATACGTTTGTTTAAAATTTTTGATAATGTTTATAGCACTCTTCCTGAAAATGCAGGAATTTGTCTTTGTTTGTTTGAGTGGGGATGTCTGGGAACAGGGGGTATGAATGACAGTTAAAGTGATATTAATGTCTTAAGTTTGTTATTTTTAAACAAAAAAAAAAAAAGTTATCCACTTCGTTCCCGCGCTATAGCCGAAAGACGGCTACAGCGTGGACGCCAATTGCCGGGGACGCCCTCCTGTTTACTTCCGCTATGCGCGCTCCCGTGGGCGCACAACGGGGAAATTCTGTGCTGGCCGTGTCCCTTGGACACAGCCAGTCACAGATCGCTGTAAATGGCCAATCACAGCGCGATCGGAGCTTCCAATGAGAGATGATCTCATACGTAAACACATGAGATCATCTCTCATCGCTGGCTCTCCATCACACAGAGACAGCGTGTGAGGAGGGAGAGCGAATGACTGCAGACTGAGTGTCGGGAAAAACAAAAAAGGCAAGTAAAGTGATCTCAGTGCCATCTGTCCTCACTGACATATATCAGTGCCACCTGTCATCAGTGCCACGTATTAGTGCCATCTGTCATCAGTGTCACCTGCCATCAGTGCCACGTATTAGTGCCACTCATTAGTACCATCTGTCATCAGTGCCACGTATTAGTACCATGTGTCATCAGTGTCACATATCAGTGCCATCTGTCATCAGTGCCACATATCAGTGCCATCTGTCATCAGTGCCACATATCAGTGCCATCTGTCATCAGTGCCACATATCAGTGCCATCTGTCATTGTCCTGGTGCTCCAGGGCCTTCAAAAAAGTGTAATAGGTAGTCAACAAGTTAGATGTGTTATTTATGCTCCTAGAACACCTGATGGTGCTCCCTGCATGTTGGGCCTCTCTATGAGGCCAGGCTGTGAAAACGTCTCACACATGTGGTATCGTAATACTCAGGAGTAGCAGAATGTATTTTGGGCTGTCATTTGTGGTATACACATGCAATGTGAGAGAAATAACCTGTTACAATGACAATTGTTTTTTTGGGGGGGGGGAATCATTTTGCAAAGAATTGTGGAAAAAAATGACAACATCAAAAAGCTCACCATGCATCTTACTAAATACCTTCAAAAAAAAAAAAAAAAAAAAAGAAGTCATTTGGGGGGTATTTGTACTTTCCTGACTTGTTCGGGTCGCAAGAAATGAGATCGGCCGTCAGTACATCAGGTGTGATCAATTTTTTATGATTTGCACCACAGCTTGTAGACTCTCTAACTTTCACAAAGACCAAATAATATCCACTAATTTGGGTTATTTTTACCAAAGATAAGTAGCAGTATAAATTGTGGCCAAAATTTATGAAGAGAAATAATTTGCAAAATGTTATCACAGAAACTAAGAAAAATGTGTTTTTTTTCCAAAATTTTCAGTCTTTTTTCATTTATAGCGCAAAAAATAAAAAACCCAGAGGTGATCAAATACCACCAAAAGAAAGCTCTATTTGTATGAAAAAAAGGACAAAAAATTCATTTGGGTACAGTATTACACGACTGAGTAATTGTCATTCAAAATGTGAGAGCACTGAAAGCTGAAAATTGGTCTGGGCAGGAGGGGGGTTTAAGTGCCCAGTTGTCAAGTGGTTAAACTTCCCTGCTCTGTGTAGTGGATTTGCACAGAGCAGCCCCGATCCTTCTCTTCTCAGGTCCCACATCGGTGCTCCTGGACCGTCCCTCCTGCCAAGTGCATCCACAGCAAGCAGCTTGCTATGGGGGCACCCGAGCTGGGCCGCTGCTCTGTGTGTCCATGCAGACATGCAGCTATGGCTTGGCTCCTCCCCCCCTCTCTCCTCACTGGCTCACTGACTTCGATTGACAGCTGCGGCAGCCAGTGGCAACTGTTGCTGTCTCAGCCAATGAGGATGGAGAGTCCCGGACAGACGAGGCTCTCGTGCAACATTGCTGGATCGAGATGGGGCTTAGGTAATTATTAGGGGGGCTGATGCATAATAAAAGGTTTTTTATATTAATGCATAGAATGCATTAAAGTAATTGTAAATTATTGTTTTTGTCATACCTCCTCTGTGCAGTTGGTTTTGCACAGAGCCGCCCAGATCCTTCTCTTCTCGGGTTCCTCTTCAGTGCTCCTGCCCCCCCCCCCCCCTGTTGAGTGCCCCCACAGTAAGCAGCTTGTCCATTCAGACACGGAGCCATGGCCCGGCCTCATGCCCTTTCTCTCCTCATTGGCTGACTGACTTTGATTAACAGAAGCAGGAGCCAATGACGCCTGCTGCTGTAGCAGCCAATGAGAATGGAGAGTCCCGGCAAACAAGCCTCTCGCGCAACATCGCCGGATCGAAATGGGGCTCAGGTAAGTATTAGGGGGGCTGAAGAGGGCTGCTGCACAAAGAAGTTTTTTTTTATCTTAATGCAAAGAATGTATTAAGTAGACTTGTGCACAACGGAAAATTCCGTTTAGTTTGGGTTCGTTGTCATTCGTAAAATACATAATTTCGTTCTGTTATATTCGTTATGTTAATACATTTTCGGATGATTCGTTATTTCTGTAGAGTGTCGATATCCGTTATACTGAATCTCGAATCATGTTGAATTCATTCGTTATATGCGCTATAATTTCGTTCGTATTAGTTGAAATTCGATATGTATGTATGTATGTATGTATGTATGTATATATATATATATATATATATATATATATATATATATATATTTATTCGTGATAAAGATTTGTAGTTTGGAAAGTCGTTTTTTTATTGAATCATTGAATCTATTAACACACACAATGACTATATCTTTTCTCCTCTGCTCAAATACAATACAGCACCCTTCTCACTCAGTTCTCAGGAATGCACTTTGCCAGTAATCCAACCTCCAGCACAAAATGAATCAGCTGATTGGACTGTAAGATTTACTTTGCGTTGACCTTTTGTTTCATTAGATCTTTAACGAATTACCGAATCATGTTGAATTCATTCATTATATCCGCTATAATTTCTTTCGTATTAGTTGAAATTTGTTTTTGTTTTTTTCCGGACATTCGGATGAATCTGCCGAATTTCGATTCGTTACAAAACTAATTGCACAAGCCTAGTATTAAGATAAAAAAAAAAATCTTCCTTTAGAATCACTTTAATGCTAGTGTAGCACCCTGGTATTAGGCAGGGTTGCTAACAAATTTAGTTATGCTAGGCAGTAACTAGCCTGGCTAATTGGTAGTTGTACCACTGACTTTCTATCCTAAGCCTGAATCTGGTGCATTTCTCTCTTCTGTCATTAGGTATTAGAATGACAAGACCACAGTGACTTCAGGTTGTGAATAGACATAATTTCCCAGCCAATGAGAGTAGCTACTTGGCATGCTGGGATAGTCTATTTAGGGGGATTGAGTCAGGTGATCAGTGTTCTTTTAGCCCCAGGCTGAGGCCTGGGGGCTGTATGTGAAGCAGCAGCTGAAGGTTTAGCCTAAGCCCGAGGCCTAGCCACGTGTGTAGAAGCTCATCACGAGAGGAGCCTGATCGTTGCAGAGGTTCAGTCAGACGCTGAACCAAGTGTTGCCAGAGGTGAAGGAGAAGCAGGTGCCACATGGGATGACCAGTCCTTTTACCAGAGGCAAGTGAGAACCAGAGGTCAGAAATAAAGGGGATACCGTCGCCAGTAAGGGACAACTACTCCTGTTATCAGAGGCCAGGTTTGTGAAGTCTGAAGTACCAGAGCAGCTTTTTTTACTAGCCAGGGATGGTGAACAAGTTGGGAAAGCTTCAGTGTTCAAGTCAGGGACCCAGCGGGTGAGCGTGGGTGACACTTGAAGTGTACAGCGGGTAAGCTGTGGAAGAGCTCAGGGGATCCAGCTGGGATCTGAAGGTCTGGTGAGAAGACTGGGATCTCAGTGAGAAAAGCCACAGCGGGAGGCTGTGAGATGAAGGCCAGGTCCTACACAATGGGGATACCAAGTCTGGTATGTGTACAGATCTGTGTTGTCAACCTACAAGTTTAGTTGCCATAGGAAACAGCAGTTCTACAAATACAGTGTTGCAACCAGCTTAAAGCCCTCAACCAGTATAGCTGTCTGCCTATTTTGTCTCAGAGTCTGCCAATTGCCATTGCATCTTCCTAAGGGTGTTCAGGCCTTAAGCCTCTCTCCCTCAGTTCTTGTTAAGAGACAATAAATCTCTTTTGTTCACATTTAAAAAGTGACTGGCACCAAAAAGTGACTTATTCCATCTTGAATTACACCCACTATGCCTAGTAACCCACTCTACAAAGAAGGATGTCAGCTCTCCCTGACTCTGGAAGTCGCCATTAGGCCTTTAGGGGACAGGGCTCTTGCTACACTAGAAAATGGGTAGAATGCAATTTACATAGAAATGCAACCAGAGATAATAAAGAATACATGCCAAAGAGAACAAAACTGGCACTAATAGTCATAGGTGTGCGCAGCCTATAGCATTAGGGTGTGAACCCCAAAGCTCAAATTCACATTCCGCACTAGAGCAGTAGATGTTAGTAGAGCAGTGGATGGCGTCAGTAGGGAATGAGATTGGTGTCAAAAGTTTTTTATATTTTATTTTATTATTTTTTACAATTTTTTTAGAATATATATTTTTTTTTTTATAATTTCTTTATTTAATTTGGTAGGGGCCACATTTAGGGGCTTTGGTGAAATTGCAGAGAAATTGACTGCATTTCACAGAGTGATTAGGGTGTGCGTTTCTTAACATGAGAATAAAGGTTAGCGGCGTTATATTACAGTCTGAGCATGGGCGTAGCATAAGGGGTTGCAGGGGTCACAATCGCAACCCCGTCCCTAGCTCCAGGGGGCCCCTACAGCCTCCCTGTCATATTATCATATCCTTCACAAAGTCCAGCTCCGATCTGTCCTAGGGCCCTACAGCCACGCTCCAGTACTGGGCTTCTACTTAGCCTTCCACAGTCCACACCCCTCTTTTCTCATTGGCTGGGGAAAAGCTGTGAGCCATTTCCTGAATGGAGAGGAGCATGGAGTGAGAACAGCCTAGGATGGGGAAGTGTCTGTGCTGTGTGCTGGCAACATGGAATGGTAACCGAGCTCAGCGAGGCAAGAGGAGGAGAGTGCCGTCCTGTAGCCACAATGGGACCGATGTCACTGGTGAGGTATGACACCGCTCAGTGTCTTCTAGAACTAGCTGGGATTCTCTGTACCCCCCCAGGGATGTCCGCTTACCCCACTTCCCTGACAACTGGGGAAAAGACACACACCTCTGGGAGGCGACCTTCCCCCAACACCTGCCAACATGACAGAGAAACCTTCAGAAATTTCTAAAAAAAATCCCTTAACACCTCCTGAGGGGCTGCAGGCTCCAGATTTCATATCACATGGCTTTGCCTCCCAGATCTAAGTTTTGCCCCCCCCCCAAAGCCCCCTGACCACCCCCTCCACCCTGGATGCTATGCCCGCTGCTGAGCATCTTTCCCAGTGCAGTACTCTATACTGCTCCTCCTCCGCAGGGCTGAAATCACATTCCTTTACAACACAGCCAGTCAGCCATGATCTGCACAGGGTGTATCTGCCTACTGCAACTACACTGCCGTTCCGACCAGAGAATTTCACAGGTCAGAACGGCAACATAAAAGCCAGATACACCTTGTGAAGACTGATAGACTGTGTGTAAAGGAATGTGATTTCAGCCCTGTCTAGTGTGTAGGGGGGGGGCTTTATAAAGTGCAGGGGTGGGAAAGGAGCTCTGCCAAATGACCTGCCAGGGGTCCCTGTCCTCTGATTCTCCAGGGGTAATCCCTGTCCTCTAATGTAAAGAGGAACTCTGGGAACTCTAAGCTCTTAAGCCACTTTGAGTATCTTGGCATGCGGTGGGTGTATCTGCACACATGGTGGAAGTGGTGGGTGGTAGTGGGGGGGGGGCAGGTCAACTTTTGCATCGGGGCCCACAAGCTTCATGCTACTAAATCTTAGTCTGAGGATTGGTTTAAAGATATGGTTTTACCCTTTCCAAATGACCTAACATTCTTTTGATCTTCTGCAAGCTACAAAGACCTTGGCTGAGGGCCCTCTGAAGGAATAGCTTGTAAAAGTTGAATGCCTGATCTTTTCTTCATTAAAAGAAGCAAATCTGCCAAATATGACATATAGAAAGATACTGTGGGGTTGGTTTGCAAAAACTGGAGAGTGCAAAATCTGGTGCAGCTCTGCTTGGCAGCCAATCAGCTTCTAACTTCAGCCTTTTCAATGAAGCTTTGACAATAAAATCTGGAATCTGATTGGTTTCTTTGTACAGCTGCACCAGATTTTGCACTCTCCCGTTTAAGTAAATCAACCCCCCTGTATGTCCATCACCCATTTTTCTGTGAGATCATATACAATTATAATTCAAATATAATAATACAATTCAAATTTTCATTTATATGTTTACATGGAGAACATACAGTAAGCATTGATTCAATGTGACCAGGCTCTCAATTTTAGGTAATGGTGGCCTTTAACCTTTTCAATACTAGGCACTTTCACCCCCTTCCTGGCCAGGAAAATTTTCAGCTGTCAGACCTTGTATGACAATTGCGCTGTCTTGCAACACTGTACCTATATGACATTTTTATCATTTCTTTCTCACAAATAGAGATTTCTTTTGGTGGTATTTGATCACCTCTGGGGTTTTTATTTTTTCTAAACAAATAAAAAAAGACTGAAAATGTTTTCTTCATTTCTGTTACAAAATTTTGTAATAAAGTAAGTTTTCTTCTTCACTGACGGGCACTGATGGGGCTGCACTGACGTTGAGGTACTAATATGTAGCATTGATATGCAGCACTGATATGCAGCACTGATGGTCACTAATAGGCCGCACTGATGAGCGCTTATAGGAGGCACTGATTGGCGGCAATTACGGTCACTGATGGATGACAATGATGGACAATGATTGGCAGTGATGGGCAGCACTAAGGGGCACTGATAGATGTCGCTGATGGGCAGCACTGATGAGAAGGCACTGACAGGCATTACTGTATTGGCATTCCTAATGGGAACCGATTGGCATCCTTGATAGGCACTGATTGGCATCCGTGGTGGGCAGGGGCTGGCATCCCTAGTGGGCACGGGCTGGCATCCATAGTGGGTCTACACTGATAATCAATGAGCTGATTATCAGCGCAGACCCCCCCCCCCGTCAGGAGAGCCGCTGATTGCTACGCTGCACACCCTTACAGGCATGTGCAGGCGGCTTATCCTGCTGGACATCATATGACGCCCAGTCAGGATAATAGAACCGTCATTCTGTATACGGTGGTTGGGAAGTGGTTAAAAATGTCCACTGCAATTTATTGGTATACTGTTTGTCATTATTAGATTGGACCTATCAGTAATGATAGGAGCAATAATTTCCCAATAAATGACAACATACCGCAAAGCAAGTCTAATCCACGCAGCTCAACCATGATGAGCCATGAAGGTGGGAGGAATGGGAGTTCAGGCTTCAGTGTCTCCACAGCTTCACTGATATCCGGCAACTCAATATCTTCTAAAATAGGGCAATTTCCATAGTATTTGGGCTGTCAGTCCTTAGTCATAGCTATAAAGGAGCAGATAAAGCAAATAAAGGTATTGTCAAGGGTGTACTGTGATCTCTGTGAGAGGTAATAAATACCTACATATGTCATAGTTTGACATCACAGATCATTCAAGCTATTAAAAGAACTACTAAAAATATAAAAAATACCAATGTCTCTATGTCTCTTTTGTACATCACTTTTTTATATGTTTATATAATTTTTTTCATATATATATATATATATATATATATATATATATATATACACATATATACACACACTTTTTTTTTATACATTGACACCTGTTTCATAGAATCAATTTTGTTGGTCTGGGTGTGTGTGTCTCGTCTAATAACAAGAGCAGACAGGGAAGTGCGGGAGGCTGTGGCCTGTTCAATGTCTGATGACAATTAATTCTTATTTATAACAATGGCTGGGTTTTTATATGGTACAGAAGCAAGTTCAGCAGAAAAGGTTGAGTTCCTAATTAGTAAGCAGCTGGGTTGAAAATACCAACTCTGCAGTAGGGATGAGCCGAACGAGCCCCAGTTCAGTTTTGCAACAGAACTGTCGAACACCGCGAAAGTTCGAACCGGGATAACAAACCCCATTGAAGTCAATCCGACCAGAACGTCAAAAATCAAAAGTGCCCATTTTGAAGGCTTATATGCAAGTAATTGGGCATACAATGGTTATAGGGGTCCAGGTCCTGCTCTGGGGGACATGTATCAATAAAAAAAAAAAAAAGTTTGTGAAAAACGTCATATTTAAATGGAGCAGTGATTTTTTTATTTTTAAAGTGAAAGCATAAGAATGAAAAAATCCTTCCAATATAGTGCCTGGGGGGTCCCCCTAGTCTACCTGTAAAGTGGCAGATCTGTACCATGTCTAGAATCTGCTGCGGCATTAAATGCATTTATAAAGCCAAAAAAAAAATGAAATTTTCCCTGCAAGCTGCCTTTATTTTGCTCAGCAACAGCCTGGGAGCCAGTGTGTATGATGACGCCACAATGTAGTGCACTGGAAACAAGATTAGAGATTTTTTGGATACATTCTGGTGTCACTTTGACTTTGTATAGAAGTAACAAGTGCGTAAAAATTGGTCTTTGGGTGTCGTGGCGCCTTCCCACCGTAACACTATAGAGGTACTCTTGATGAAAGCAAGAATTTGCCTTGCTGTAAAAAATTGCAATGATATGCACCTGTCAAACAGGTGCTGAAAAATCGGTCTTTGGGTGTCGGTGGCGCCTTCCCATTGTAACCCTATAGAGGTTGTGGCATTGGGGATTGTTCAGCTCAGTGATAGATGCGTTTTTCTGTAGTGAGTCCACATCAGACAGGCATTTATAGCTAAGGGCCTGGTAGCCCACGTTTATTAAATGAACAAAAAAAAAAAAAAAAACAGTCCATAAATCCACTAAGGAATTCCACGCAGGGGTTTACAAGTCATTCAAACAAAACTGAAAATGCAAGTCCGCCTGGCTACTCTTCAACAGCACTGCTGTTATAGGTACTGGTAACTCAAACCACCAGATCTTCCAGGCCCACGGTCTTGGATGCACACAACTTTGGGCTCCTTCAAGCTTCAAGCCCCTCAAAGCACACAGCTTCTGGCTCCTTGGACGCACACAGCTTTGAGCTTCTTAATGCACACAGTATCTATCCTAACACAAAGTCACTCACTAGCAGCCACTGCTTCAACTCCACCTTCCTTTTTCTGCTCTCACCAGCCGCTCGTTATACGGGCTGTGTGCACCTGGACACACACCCTGCTGGCTGTCCACAAGACCCGGACACAAGGTTGGAGATCCCGTCCCACCCAAGACTCTGAAGGATCTCCAAACTACAGAGCCCCTTCCAGAAATAGCCAGATCCGGAGAAAACTGCCAGAGCAGTTTTCTCCATTTCAAATCTGCGCTCTGTAGCTCTGCAATCTGCCGATATGCAGAATCTGTGTCCACTTTAACCCCATTTTCATAGGAACAGAGCCTCGCTCTGCCACATGGTGTTCTTGCTGAAAACAAGAATTGGCCTTGCTGTAAAAAATTGCAATGATATGCACCTGTCAAACAAGTGCTGAAAGATTACTCTTTGGATGTCGGGGGCGCCTTCCCACTGTAACCCTATAGAGCAGTGGTTCTCAACCCTGTCCTCAGGACCCACTAACAGGCTAGATTTTAAGTATTACCTTGGGGAGATGCAGACTAGAATGCTGAAATCACTGAGCAGCATTTTATATCACCTATGATGTATTTCAGTTATCTTGCAAACCTGGCCTGTTAGTGGGTCCTGAGGACAGGAATTGAGAACCGTTGCTATAGAGGTACTCTTGATGAAAGCAAGAACTGGCCTTGCTGTAAAAAATTGCATTGATATGCAACTGTCAAACAGGTGCTGAAAAAGTGGTCTTTGGGTGTTAATTGTGCCCATGAAACCTATACCAAAAACATTCTTCCAGATGAAATGATTGAACACCCTCAAAGCTAGGCAGCCTCAAAGTCCTGCAGTGATTCCACATCCCAAAAAGACTTAATCAGTGACATGGGCATCAGAGGCTTCATAGCTGGTAATCCAGGACTGATTCATTTTTATAAAAGTCAAACGTCCACGGAGTCTGTGGACAGACGCGTTCTATGATCAGTAACGAAACCTCCTGCAGCACTGAATGCTCGTTCTAAAAGCATGCTGGATGCAGGACAGCCCAACAACTCAATAGCATACTGAGCAAGTTCTGGCCAGTGTTCTATTCTAAGTCAGTGGATCGTCAGCTGGAAAGCTCTCCATTAGGGATGAGTCGAACACCCCCCTGTTCGGTTCACAGCGAACAGGCAAAAAAATTTGTTCGAACACGCGAACACCGTTAAAGTCTATGGGACACGAACATGAATAATCAAAATTCATTTTAAAGGCTTATATGCAAGTTATTGTCATAAAAAGTGTTTGGGAACCGGGTCCTGCCCCAGGGGACATGTATCAATGCAAAACAAAGTTTTAAAAACGTCTGCTTTTCTGGGTTACCCCGCCCCCTCTGACACCACGGGGAAAGCCATAGGGAAGTCCCCATGTGTCAGAAGGGGCAGGGTCACCGAGTGGCCCCGCCCTCAGTTATATAAGAGCTGTCAGAAGAACAGAAGCGGCACACGGCGGGAGACTGTGGGGGAATCCAATGCCGTTTTTTTTTCAATGACTTGCCGAGATCCGACAATTCATTAATACCCGTGAGTAGTTTTAAATGACTTTTTTTCCTTTAGAAATGTCATTTTGCTGTGGTACTGTTCTAAACACGGGAAACATGCGCTACTTTACTGGCATACTATAGACACCCCCCCAGGTACGAAATTTAAAGGAATATTTCACTTTCATTGTTTCACTTCAAGCATTATAAAAATCACTGCTCCCAGAAAAGCAGACGTTTTTTAAAACTTTGTTTTGCATTGATACATGTCCCCTGGGGCAGGACCCGGTTCCCAAACACTTTTTGTGACAATAACTTGCATTTCTCCCATAGACTTTTAAAGGGTGTTCCGTGGCTTTCAAATTTGCCACGAACACCCCAAATTGTTCGCTATTTGGCGAATGGGCGAACAGCCAATGTTCGAGTCAGGATGGGCTGAACAGACAGCCCATCCCTACTCTCCATCTCTGTTTTGGCCCCGAGGTAATCGTCCACCATGTGATGCAGACGCTGCCGATGGGATGTTGAAGCTGACAGCCCTGGCTGGCGAGGACTACAAAAATTCCGAAATGCCTCACTTAGGCAGACGCCTTCTCCAACGCTCCTCTCTTGACCAACAGAAGACTAAGTTTTCCACGACACTGTAACCTACTGGAGTCAGGAGAAACATTCAATAAAATCCTCTTTAACGTGTCCTCAAGAGATTTTATCTACTGCACGCTCTGTGGGGACGGCATGAGTTCTGAGACATTCCCCTTATAACCATGGTCAAGGAGGGTTGCTAACCAGTAGTCATCCTTCTCCTTTATGCCACGTATTCTTGGGTCCTTTTGCAGGTTTTGAAGCATGAGGTTGCCCATGCGGCTCAAATTTGCCGAGGCTTGAGAAGCAGACAGCAGGGGTTGGAAAACCATCGCTTACAGATTGACGCATGTCCTCCTCTTTCTTTGAAGCTTATGAAAGTGCCAGAATCCTCCTCCCCTCTCTCCTCCTGTGTGTTCTGTGACATAGGAATGATGGTGTCTGGATAAAGTGGGCCTTGAGAGGAAAGGAAGACCTCCTCTTCCTCCTGCTGCTCAGCCACCAGTGCCCTGTCCATAATGTCACGCAGAGTCTGCTCCAGCAGGAACACAACAGGGATTATGTCACTGATGCATGCACTGTCACTGCTCACCATCCTTGTGGCCTCCTCAAATGGTGACAATACAGTGCATGCATCCTTAATGATCAGCCATTGGCGTGGGGAAGAAAAGCCGAGGCGGCCTGAGCCTGTCGTCGTGCTGTACTGGCACAGGTACTCGTTGACGGCTCTCTGCTGCATGTATAGCCGCTGCAGCATTCCCAAAGTTGAGTTCCACCTGGTGGGCATGCCACAAATCAGGAGGTTTATGGGCAAGTGGAATTCCCGCTGAATTTCAACCAACCAAGCACTGGCTGTGTATGACCACCTGAAATGGCTACAGACTTTTCTGGCTTGCTTTAGTACATCTTGCAACCCTGGGTATGTACTTAGGAAATGCTGCACCACCAGACATGGCATGTGTGTCAACTTTCCCTGTCTAAGGGCGGACAGGAGGTTTGAGCCATTATCGGACACCACAATTCCTGGCTCCAGCTGGTGTGGTGTGAGCCACCTCTGGACCTGTCCCTGCAGAGCTGCAAGAATCTCTGCTCCGGTGTGGTTACTGTCCCCTAAACACACCAGCATGGCACCTTTTAGCCTGACTCTGGGAATAGCCCTTTGAACGATGAGGGGGTACCTGATGTTCATAGGACAATTCTGCAGAGGAGGGCATGGAGGTGGCGGATGAGGAGGACGAGGGGGTACAGCTCACAGGTCTGGCATCATCACCACCAGCTGTATGTGGGGGCACAACAAGCTGCAACACCAAGCCCTGTCCTGCATCCTTTCGAGTTGCAAGCAGCGTTACCCAGTGTGCTGTGAACAAAATATATCTTCCCTGCCCATGCTTGCTGGACCATGTGTCAGCAGTAAGGTGGATTTTACGGCTGGCTGCCTTGCCCAATCATGGCAGAACATTCCCTTCAATGCGATGGTAGAGAGATGGAATGGCCTTACGTGAAAAGTTGTAGCGACTGGGAACCTGCCATTGTGATACAGTACATTGTGCAAATTCACAGAAGGGGGCAGAATCCACCAGACTGAAAGTCAGAAGTGGGAGAGCCGTCAGCTTTGACAAGCTTGCATTCAGATTCTGGGCATGTGGGTGGCAGGGACTGTATTTTTTTTCCGCTACAGCAGATGGGGCAGAGAAACTTGACAGCTACAGTCTACAGCTGGTGGTGTGCTGCTGGCAGATGTACTGCTAGGAGCTGGAACACCCTGTGCTATACCATCACCCCGTCAGTGGAGGCTGCTGCAAGGTAATGACTCTGTATTGCAGACTGAAGTGGGTAAGAAGGAAGAGGAGGGACAGATTTGTGCCCCTTTTGTGTGGCTTTTAAGTGCTCTTGCCAACGGGCTGAGTGGTTGGACGTTAAATGCCTTGTTAGGCATGTGGTATCCAAATGGTTGGTGTTTTTGCCATGTTTGATGTTCCTGAGACACAGTTTGCAGATAGCAACAGTGCGATCTGCTGCAGATGTGCTGAAAAAGGCCCAGACAGCTGAGCTTTGGGGAGGGGGCCGGGAGATAACAGAATGTGATGGAATAGGGTGGCAAGTAAAGAGGTGTTTGGTGCACTATAATTTGAGTACTCACACTACACAGACACACTCCACGGATACACTATAATATACTGCAATATATTGTGCCAAACGTACAGTGACACACAGAACTATATGGCGTTAAACTGGCAGTAACGCACACAAAACAATATGGCGTTAAACTAGTAGTAACGCACGCAAAACTATATGGCGTTAAACTGGCAGTAACACATACCATAGCAAATGGCGTTAAACTGGCAGTAACGAACAAAACTATATGGCGTTAAACTGGCAGTAATGCACACAGAAGTAAATGGCGTTAAACTGGCAGTAACACAATCAAATAGATGGTGTTCAACCATCACTACTGTCGCTATCTGAACTGTCCCTACTCTAGCTATACACTAATGTCAAGATTACTGACACATTCTCACTACACTACACTGAAACTATCTAAGCTGTCCCTACTATACACTAACGTATGTCTGAATGACAAGGTCTCACTACACTACAGTGAAACTATATGAGCTGTCCCTACTCTAGCTAAAGCTGAATCATGGTCCTCCTCACTACACTAACACTATCCCTAGACTGAGACTAAACTAATATTCTACACTGACAACTGAAGCAAAATAGCACAGTATAGCACACTAACTAACTAATAGCACTGAACAGAGACCTGTTCTATCTCTCGCCACGCCGAAATCACACTGAAAATGGCTACCATTGAAAGAATACTTTTATACTGTGGGGCGGGAATAAGCCATGATTGATGACAGTGCTCTGTGCCCTGATTAGCTGAAGCTTTCACTGCTTCAGCCAATCAGGGCTTGCAATGCACTGTTCAACACCGCAATGCATTGTGGTCGGTTCGGGGCCAGAACAAACGGTCGAACAAACCATCTGTTCGGCCCGAACTTATGCTCGGGCCGAACTGTTCGCCTATCCCTACTCTTCATCAGCACCAGTGTTTGTACATACTCAGCCCCACAATATAAAGGAGCAGAATAAATACTAAAACACTGGGTTGTTTCCATTCTCTTGAAAAATCCACCCACCAATACAATGGCCCAGAATGGATTTATAAAAATCTCAAACAATTAAAGGTGAAAAGGGGTGACATGAGTGGGAAGTGTGGAATTTTTAAGCTCCTCTCTGGCTCAGCACAGCTTTGAGTAACAATGACAAGACAAGGCTTTGCAAAGTGAATTTTGATGAATAATGTGAAGCTGTGTCCAGGGCTGTCTTACTGCATGGGCACTGCCCAGGGGCACCATGATAATCTTGCAATACAGCATACTTGCCAACCGTCCCGGATTTTCTCTGCATCCCAGAATCTGAGCTGCGGGGACAGCAGTAACCCATCACTGGGCTAAATCTACAACTGGAATGACATCTCTCCCACTATTTTCCTCCTGCAATTTTTTGCCACACTTTGCAGGGGGTAAGGAGGAACCCCCAAGGTGGAGCATCTTACTACTGCTGCTGCTCGTGTAGGCAGGATGTGTACTGCTCTGATCACATGGGATGAATAGGAGAGGATGGCTGGTCAGGGATCAGGGGCCCCAGTGAATTACTCTTCATGGGGTCTCACGATATTATTAGGATGGACCTGGCTGTGTCCACTTTAACCACTTACGGCCGTATAACAGAATCACATGTGCAAAGTGGTTAAGTTATCCCGACTGGACTTCATATGACGTTGAGCAGGATAAGCCGTGATTGCTCACTCTGACACACCACAACTCCGACTGTGGTAAAGAGCCTATGACGTAGGCTCTTTACCACGTGATCAGCTGTGACCAATCACAGCTGATCACAGCTTGTAACCAGCAAGTGCCGTTAAACGGCTTTCCTCAGTTCATTCTGACAGGAGAGGTGATCGGCGGCTCTCCTGTCAGAGGGGGGGATCTGCGCTGATAATCAGCGCTTTGTTTATCAGCTCAGAGGTGCCCACCACATCTGCCAATCACTGCCCATCAGCTGCCAGTCAGTGCCCACCAAAGTGCCAATCAGTGCCCATCAGTAACGCCTGTCAGTGCCCTTCACAGATGCCAATCAGTGCCCATCAGTAATGACTGTCAGTACCTCATCATTAGTGCTGCAAATCAGTGCCATCTATTAGTGCCCATCAGTGCCGCCTGTCAGTGCCCATCAGTGCCTCCTATCAGTGCCGTCTGTCAGTGCCCATCAGTGCTTCCTATCAGTGCCGCCTGTCAGTGCCCATCAGTGCCCATCAGTGCCCATCATTGCCACCTATCAGTGCCCATCAGTGCTGCATATCCATGCCGCCTATCGGTGCCCATCAGTGCCACCTATCAGTGCCCATCAATTCTACATATTAGTGCCTCCTCATCAGTGCCACCTTATCAGTGCCAACTCATCAGTGCCCATCAGTGCAGCCTCATCACTACCCGTCTGTAAAGGAGAAAACAACATTTTATAACAGAAACAAAGAAAACTTTTTTTTATTTTTTTATTTCGGTCTTTTTTTGTTTGTTTAACAAAAAATAAAAAGCTCAGTGTTGATCAAATACCACCAAAAGAAAGCTCTATTTGTGGGAAGAGAATGATAAAATTTAGTTTGGGTACAGTGTTGCATGACCGCGCAATTGTCATTCAAAGTGTGACAGCGCTGAAAGCTGAACATTCTCCTGGGCAGGAAGGGGGGAAGTGCCCGGTATTGAAGTACTTAAACTCAGTATTCATCCTGCCATGTAATGAGCTTGGGTAGGACTGTTAGCTACTCCAGTTCCCAAACTATCCCCCCCCTTTTTCTTTTTCCCCTACCTTATTTCTCCTCATCTTTTTCTCCTACATTTCTCTGCTCTTATGCCCCGTACACACGAGCGGAAATTCTGCCAGCAAAAGTCCGATGAGAGCTTTTGGTCGGAAATTGCGACCGTGTGTATGCTCCATCGGACTTTTGCTGGCAGAATTCCAGCCAGCAAACGATTGAGAGCCGGTTCTCTATTTTTCAGTCGGAAAAAGTTCCTATCCGAAAATTCATTCGTCTGTACGCAATTCGGACACGCAAAAAATCATGCTTCCTCGGAAACAATTCGACGCATGCTCGGAAGCATTGAACTTAATTTTCTCGTCTCGTCGTAGTGTTGTATGTCACTGCGTTCTTGACGGTCGAAAGTTCAGAGAACTTTTGTGTGACCGTGTGTATGCAAGCCAAGCTTGAGCGAAATTCCGTCGGAATAACCATCCAAGATTTTTCCGACAGAAATTCCGCTCGTGTGTATGGGGCATTAGTCTAAAAAATATATAGAACACTTTTTTTTTTTTACAAGAAATGGGATTCCCCTTCCCTCCGGCAACAAAGGCCCCTGTAGGCATTTATAGGCAATTTCCCAGGTTGAAGCAATCCGGGTCGTCCCGCTTACAGCCAATTCCCCAGTCTGGCTTATACACATTATTACCGAGCTTGTCCCTTCTTTGGAATACTCAAACTCCCGATGTGTTACACTCTGTTTATTGTGTTAGCAGTTCTCTTAGGGACTGATTTGATATACTGTTGCCTGTCAAGTGTACTGTTGATACATTTTTCATGTTTATATTTTTTTGTACACTTTGTAGCTATAAACAAAGAATTTAAAAAATTAGGCAATCAAACTCCAGACATCTTCACCTTATTTAATAACTTTGCAAAGTTAGCAGCCTCTGCTCATTTATTATATCAACTCAATTGTGTAATATGGCTGTGTTTTAAACATTTCAGCCCGGAAGGATTTACCCCCTTAATGACCAGGACATTTTTTGCGATACGGCACTGCGTCGCTTTAACTGAGAATTGCGTGGTCGTGCCACGTCGTACCCAAACAAAATTGATGTCCTTTTTTTCCCACAAATAGAGCTTTCTTTTGGTGGTATTTTATCACCTCTGCAGTTTTTATTTTTTGCGCTATAAACAAAAAAAAAAAACGTCAATTTTGACAACTTTTTTGTGATAGTAAATACCCCCCCCCCCCAAAAAAAAAATGTTTTCATCAGTTTAGTCCGATACGTATTCTTCTATATATTTTCTGTAAGAAAAAATTGCAATAAGTGTATATTGATTGGTTTGCGCAAACGTTATAGCGTCTTCAAAATAGGGGATAGATTTATTGCATTTTTATTATTATTATTTTTTTTTACTAGTAATGGCGGTGATCAGTGATTTTTAGCGGGTCTGCGACTTGGCAGGGGGCAGATCGGACACTTTTTTCAGACCATTGACATTTACACAGCGATCAGTGCTTAAAATAGACACTGATTACTGTATAAATGTCACTGGCAGGGGAAGGAGTTAACACTAGGGGGCGATGAAGGGGTTAAGTGTTCCCTGGGAGGTGTTTCCAACTGTGGGGGGGGAATGGGACTGACTGGGAGTAGAGAGAGATCACTGTTCCTAATCACTCGCTGATCTCTCTCCCCTACCCTGTCAGAATGGGGATCTGTTTGTTTACATTGACAGATCCCCGCTCTGGCTCTCTAAAGGAGCGATCGCGGGTGGCTGGCAGACATCGCGGCCGCCGGCCACGCTCATCGGCTCTGACGTCGCGCACCTGCTATTGCTTTTAAAGCGGCCGACTTACACCTACGGAAATTTGCGCAGCCATGCCAACATGCCGGCTGGTCGGCCATCGGGTAATTTATTTTTTTTGTTTTTTTTTACCATCTTCCTGACCAGGCCATTTTTCGCTTTTTTTGGCACTACGTTACTGCATATTGACAATTGCGCGGTCATGAAACGCTGTACACAAATTAAATTTATATATTTTTTCACACAAATAGAGCTTTCTTTTGTTTAATTACCTCTGTGTTTCATTTATTGCGCTATAAATTAAAAAAGACCGACAATTTTGAAAAAACAAAGCAATATTATTTACTTTCTACTATAATACGCATCCAATGAAAAAAATAAATAAATAAATAAAATGTATTCATAAATTTAGGCCAATTCTGATACATATTTTTGGTAAAAAAAAAAAATCGCAATAAGTGTATATTGATCCATTTGCACGAAAGTTATACCATCTACAAACTATGGTGTATATGCTGGAATTGGTATTTTATTTATTTTTTATACTAGTAATGGCGGCGATCTGGGGCTTATAGCGGGGCTGTGATAGTATGGCAGTCAATCTGACACTAACTGACACTTTGTGGGAACCAGTATTACTAATACAGTGATCAGTGTTACAAATATATATTGTCACTGTACAAATGACACTGGCTGGGAAGGGGTTAAACATCTAGGGTGAACAAAGGGTTAAATATGTCCCTAACCAGTGTTTGTGTGTACTGTGTGCTGCTTTTACTAAGGAAAGTGCCTTGCAAGGAAAGTAAAAACTGGCACTTCCCCGTTGACAGAGCTCTGCATTGTTTACTTATGCAAAGGTCTGTCCTGTCTTCCTCCTCGTCGAGCAGCAGGCGGCGGCATTCATCCATTGGCTGGCAACCGCTGATCGGCTTGTACTAATCCCTAGACATGTGCACTCCCGAAAAATGTGTTTGGCCAATTATGGCTCTCTCAGCAGAGTGCGCTGTGATTGGCCAAAGCAGATCATCATACAGCAATGCACTGCGATCTCGTATTATGGGGCGTTCCGTGGCGCTCAAATTTCCCGCGAACGCCCCATAATATTCGCTGTTCGGCGAACACCCAATGTCATCCCTAATAATAACTAACTATTAAATTATAGGTATTGGAATTTCGTTTCAAATTTGGCTGCTAGTTAACGTAACAAATACAAATTTATCCGAAGTTACGAATTATCTGAAATAACGAATGCCGCATCTAAACAAATGGAATGGAACAAATTAACAATAAATAATAATAATAAAACGTTTTTAATATGATTATTATTGTTATTTATTATTATGAATTCATTACGTTCCATTTGTTTAGATACGGCATTCGTTATTTCAGGTAATTCGTAACTTCGGATAAATTTGTATTAGTTACATTCAAATTTGAAAGGAAATTCCGATAATTTAATAGTTAGTTATTATTTCAGATTTTCAAATTTTCGAATTTACGAATTTTTGAATTTACGAATTTAAGAGTATTCGAATTTACGAATATTCAGAAAAATTTGTTAAACCGATTTTCGTTAATTCGGATGTTTCCAAATAAAGAATTTGTCGAAATGCGTTTGAAAACAAATTCGGAGCGAAACAAATTGCACATTTCTACTAATCACAGCACAGCCTGCATGCCCCCTACCGCGAAGAGCAGAATCACGTACTAGAGACGTGATCCGGCACAGGAGAGCCTCTATGCCACTGTAATCCAATGTGAGGCAGTTGGCAAGCGGTTAAGGGAAGTTCACCTTTCAGGAAGAATTTCAGATAATCCCTCTATGCCAGCCTTTCTCAACCTTTTCAACACAGAGGAACCCTTGAAATAGTTCTCCAGTCTCGGGGAACCCCTGCTAAAAATTGGAAATCTACAACTCATGATACATTAGTTGTGATGGTCAGTGGGAAGAATGGTCCTCACACTTGTGGTCATTGGGAAGAATTACCTCCTTACAGATAGCTAAAAAGATCAATGGTGTGAGTGGGAACTTATCTCAGAGGCAGAAATTGCCCAATGCTGAAGGAACCCCTAGTAACCTCTGGAGGAACCCTAGGGTTCCACAGAACCCTGGTTGAGAATCACTGCACTATGCAATTTTACATCCATAGAATGATCCATACCAGAGCTCCTCCTGTTGGAAATAGCAAAGGCCCTCACATTTCAGATGCAGCAGCTTTTTTGGATCCTCTCCAGAGAAAGCGCTGGTCTCCTATACTTCTCTGTCCTGCTGTTTTCAGAACAGGCTGAATTTCACAATAATGCACCCCCTAGTGGCCACTCCAGGCAGTTCAAATTATACATGTGCACAGTGCATCTTCTCCTGGCTCCAGCTAGGCCCCTAGTGGCTGCTCCTTGCTCCAGCTAGGCAGGTGCTCCAGGCTGTTTAAACTAGTGCACAGTCTGCTTTTCTAGCTGAGCGCACTGCTTACTAACCTACATTGAACAGCCAAGAGTGGCCGCTACTAAGCTTAGCTGGACCCAGGAGAGGACGCACTGTACATGTAGGCAGTTTGAACGGGCTAGATTGGTGGCTAGGGGTTGCTTTTTCTGGAGACAACTAAAAACTGCTGCACCTGGAATGGGAGGACCTTTCACCAATTCCAACAGGGGGAGCTATAGTACATATCATGGTATGTATGGTATGGTATGCATTGGATGTAGAACTGCATTGGGGGATTTTTGGAAAATCTTCCTGAAAGTTGAATTTACACTTTAAGTATTTTATTATTACATTTTGTGGTGAGCTTCTTTAATATGTATCACTTTATCAGTTGTGATTAATCGTTTTCAGTAATTATTTTAGCTCTGTCTATTTAAAATGAGGGTATTTATTAAGAGTGCAGAATTTATTGAATGAAGATTATTGAATTAGATTACAGGCTTGCTGTGACCTCAGAAAATGGGCAGCTGCTGTTACATAGTTAAAGTTGTTGTAAACCTTTACATATTCCCAGTGAAGGGACTATCCTCAGGTGATACACAGAGATGAAACAAAGCCCCCCTACATAAGTTGTACCTGTTTATCTGCAGTATTCTCTTCTCTACATGTATTCAAATTGCTGAATTTAGAATGCTTGTCCGAGTGATCAGAAAAAAGTAAGGCAAAGATTTGGAGGACATAGGAAACCCGTTGAAGGTCATTTAACACTGATCCTTGGCAGGACTCAATATTACATTCTTCCCTACTCAATCCAAAACTAAGTTAAAGCAGAGTTCCACCCAAAAGTGGAACTTTTGCTTAATTGCCCCCCCCGTGTCACATTTGGTACCTTTCGGGGGGGAGGGGGGAACAAAGACCTGTTTTTGACTCATTGAGTTCTTCACAATGGAGGGGTGCAGGCTGTCTAGCATCCAGAGAAGGCTACAAAATGTTTATGGAGATGACGCCATTGGCAACAGCAATGTGCACAGGTGGATGAAGAAATTTAAAGAAGGGTAAGCCAGCATTGAAGACAAACCACGCAGTGGGAGACCATCAACTGCAATCACTGACACAATCACATGGTCATCAGTGAGTGAAACTCAACGACAACATGTTGCTTCTGCTTGGGATCTATTATTTACAGTTGAAGAAGGAGGAGGAGATGGAGAAGATGGAGAAAAAGAAGGAGGAGAAGAAGAATGAGAGTCAGCGAGTGAAACTCAAAGGCGGCATGTTGCTTCTATAGGTATAATTTATAATTACTGCGCTATCCTCAAAATGTGGTGACACCAAATATGTGATTGAAAACAAGAATAATAAATGTAAACGGCTGCGACTTTGCTGCAAGACACACACATCAATAAACAATTTTCCAATATCAAGCCGTGCTGTAAACAAAAAAAGTGACACATATGATGCTGTGACCTTCTACAGATGAAACAGTGAAATATATAGCTGATCAAATAGTGAATGATTAATAGTCCATTCAGATTGCTAGTCGGTCTCCTATGTGCAAATATCACACACGACACCCAAGAGTAGTGATAAAAGAAAAGGGTCTGTCTTCCACCTTCACACAAACTGCTGCTTACTGGCTCCTATGGATCTCTCAATTATAGGAGATCGTATACGCCTGTGGCTTGATAACCAGCCCGGGCCTTTGATTGTTCACAGTCAGGATCCCAGTGCCTCTGCAGGGGTATGTGGCTCGATCTGTCATCACGGGCAGGTGTGTGACCATCAAGTGGACTCCACTAAATCAGTAAAGTAGCCCTTAATTAAGTCCAGAAATCAGTAGGGCCTACATCAAAGCAATATTAGTCCATGTACCGGAAACTAGGGAAATGTTACTCGTGGGGACACTTATAAACAAGGCTCAGCGGCACCCTGCATGGCTAAGGAATGTTGCTTGGGGGGAAAAAAATCACTTCTTGATATACCACCCGATGGAGGTTCAGTGTCAACTTCCAGTGAAGCCCTAGACTCTGCAGGAACGCATGTTGCTTCTACTTGGAATCCATTATTTACAGGAGAAGGATTAGGAGAAGAAGGAGAATGAGTAGGAGAAGGAGAAGAAGGTAAAGGAGGGAGAAAATAAGGAGAAGGAGAAGAAGAGGAAGAAGAGGAAGAAGAAGGAGAAGAAGGAGAAGTAAGGAGAAGGAGGAGAAGAAGAAGGATAGTCAGCATGTTGGTTTTACTTGGAATCCATCATTTACAGAAGGAGAAGGAGTAGGAGAAGAATGAGAAGAAAAGGAAGAAGGAGAGTAAGAAGAAGGAGAAAGAGTTACTATAGAGGAAGAGTTACTTAACCAGTGTGTGAAATTTGAACAACCTATGTAATTTAATAAAAAAGTTATGCCCGCTTTTGCAATACTTTCAATACAGCCCTCGTAGTTTGTGAAGACTTTTCCAGTGTAAATCAAACACCTATTAGCAACTTCTGGTGTTCCCACATGGCGATGGGGCATAGCTGTGGGTCATGCCACATCCCCAGCTTGGAGCTAAAGTCAATGCTTTCTGAATTTGTGGTCCGGGGGCTCCTGAGCCACTTCAAAGATTGACTAAGAGCCGGTTCACACTGGGACAACTTGTTAGGGGACTTAGCCGCCTGACAAGTCGCGTTCCGTTCTGTACAATGGAACCGTTCTAATAGGAGCGACTCAAGTCACTCCGACTTAGAAAAAGGTTCCTGTACTACTTTGGGGGGCGACTTGAGGTGACTTGCATTGACTTCTATATAGAAGTGGTTTTGCAAGTCAGCGCTGCTGTCGTGTGCAGGTCGCCTGAGGCAGTTGCGCTGCAAGTCGTGCTGCCTCCGTGTGAATCGGCTCTAAAGGTACATGTGGGTAAACCGTTGTGCCTCTTATTAGGTAGTAATATTATTTGGACATGGTCTTTCATATAACAGGTTCTCTTTAAGGGGGTGATAAAGAAGGAAACAGGAACCTCAGAGTGAATCATCAGTGGCAGAAAAAAGAAGTATAGCTGCCATTATATTTGTGTGTTCTGAAAGATTGCACATTTCCTCCCTGCACACAATGGATCCTCTTCGGAGAGCAGCCTCGACAAACGCCCTAATAACATGGTATGTCACTTTTTAAAGGCTTAATAATAGCCGGATAAAATAGCCATTTTCCGGCATGAGTCAGCTGGGACAGTAAGAGGGTTTTAAACGTAAATCAATGCATTGATGTGAGTTGGTGCTATAAAGGAAAACTTTGCTTTTAGTGAAGTGGTCCTTTATGAGGGTAAGATACTTACCTAAACACAGGACATCTTCACTGTACGGCCCTGCCCGGTGCTGCGCTGCCCTTGTATGAAAAAGATCCAACCGCGCCCTGTTCATATTGTGCATGAGCACCATTTTCTCCATTTATATCCAAAGCTGAAGCTGCAGACATTGTGGCCCCAGCCACCCAGAAGAGTACAGTCTCTTCCGATAAATGCACATGTGTAGTAGGAGCTGGACTGGGCTGGGACTTTTTTTGGTGTGGTACTAGGCAGCACTGCATTACATCTACACAGTGAAGATCTTTGGAGCAGGGCTGAGGATATGTGTATAGCTACACTATATTGCCAAAAGTATTGGGGTGCCTGCCTTTACACACACATGAACTTTAATGGCATCCCAGTCTTAGTCTGTAGGGTTCAATATTGAGTTGGCCCACCCATTGCAGCTATAACAGCCTTTCCAGAAGAGTTGAAGCTGTTATAGCTGCAAAGGGTGGGCCAACTCAATATTGAACCCTACGGACTAAGACTGGGAGGCCATTAAAGTTCATGTGTGTGTAAAGGAAGGTGTCCCAATACTTTTGGCAATATAGTGTAGGTGGGCTATACTGAGGGGGTGTGGATAAATACAGTAATTATACAGTAAATGCATACAGTAATAATACAGTAAACCTCTTGCTTGAGTTGAAGTTTAATTAAAACCGCCACTCTATGGGTCATTATTGTTAGGTCGATTCTCGGAACGGCGTCCTGTGTCCTTGCAAGATAAGCTATCTTTGTAAATTCCTTTTAGCTGCCTAAAAAAATCTCTGTAGAAGTTTGTATAATCCTTAGAAAAGTTAGGAGCAAGTTTACCCCTCTCCTCCTGTGTTGTTACTTGCATATAAAGCTATCAATTCTGAATAAGGATTTTAGACCTGCTTTGAACACTGAAACTGTCTGTTGTGTGTCATTGGGGTCTCCAGAATTCTAAAGGGTCCCGGTGGGCTACCAAGGAACAAAGGGTGGTGGGCTGTCCAGTAATATTTCCTTTCAAACAGTAACTCAAATAACCACTCCTTACACCCAAGGTATGCAGAATACCATCTCTGAACACACAACACATCAAACTTTTTCGATGAGCTTCTTAGTGCCGACTCCTAGGGAACATGTCATTATTCAGTCGCACTGCTTAACTAGCCAGGGAGAGGAGGTGAGCACTACGGGGGGGGGGGGGACAGAGGAGCACGTAGGGGACCAGAGGTGCATGGGGGGGAATAGAGGAGCACAGGGAACCAGAGCAGCATGGGTGAACAGAGGAGCATGGTGGGGACCAGAGGAGCACATTGGGGACCAGGGGAGCACACAGGGAACCAGCAGAGCAGACGGGGGACCAGCGGAGCACGCGGGGAGACCAGAGGAGCACGCGGGGGGACCAGAATAGCACGCAGGGGACCAAAGGAGCATGCAGGGGACCAGCGGAGCACATGGGGGACCAAAGCAGCATGGGGGAATAGAGGAGCATGGTGGGAACAGAGGAGCATGGGGGGGACCAGAGGAGCACAAGGGGGACCAGAGGAGCATGCGGGGGACCAGAGGTGCACGTGGGGGACCAGAGGAGCAGGGGGGACCAGAGGAGCATGGGGGGACCAGGGAAACACGGGGTACAGACGATCAGGAGGGACCAGATGATCATGGGGGGGACCAGAGGAGCAGGAGAGGAATGCAGAAGCATGTGGGGGAACAGAGAAGCATGTGTGGGACCAAAGGAGCAGGGGGGTACCAGAGAAGCACTGGGGGGGGGGTCAGAGAAGCTTGAGGGTACAGAGGATCAGTGGGGACCAGGTGAGCATGGGGGGAACAGAGTAGCAGGAGAGGAACGCAGAAGCATGTGGGGGAACAGAGAAGCATGTGGGGGAACAGAGAAGCATGTGGGGGACCAGAGGAGCAGGGGGGTACCAGAGGAGCACAGGGGGGATCAGAGAAGCACAAGGGTACAGAGGAGCATGGGGGGACCAGATGAGCATGGGGGGAACAGAGGAGCAGGAGAGGATCGCATAAGCATGTGGGGGAACAGAGAAGCATGTAGGGGACCAGAAGAGAATGGGGGACCAGAGGAGCAGGGGGGACCAGAGAAGCAGGGGGAGACCAGAGGAGCAGGGGGGACCAGAGAAGCAGGGGGGGCGACTGATTCTTTTCCCCAGATGAAATAATGTCTATCTTCCCCACTGTTACTGCCTATAAGAGAAATAATGTAGAACGGCTAATGGCTAGTGAAGGGGGAGGGGGCTTGGGTGGCCATCGGGGGTGGCTGGCCAGGGGGGAGCGGGTTTGTCCAGCCTGCATGGGAGAGACCTGTCACCTGTCAAAGTGGGCCGATCTGGATCAAGTCCAGGGCCAAATTTTTGTCCCAGTCCAGCCCTGGCTGTCTGGGTGGACGTGTGTCGTTTAACAGCGAGCTGCTAGGCCAGAGCCTGAGGCCTATCCTGGGGACATCTGGCTGCTAGGCTGTCTGATGGCCTACCCAGAAGCAAGAGAGCAGCATAGTGTTGGGATTGCGACTTGCAGTCCAACCATAAATAACGGTTCTGCCTGCTAGAGAACCTGTCATGGTCGGAGGTAGAGGGGAAGCTGTCGCCAAGGGACCATCCACCCTATTACCAGGGACCACTGTGAGTAGCTGAAGCAAGTACCAGAGTAGTACTGGGAAACTTCAGCAGATGTCAAGCCAGGGTGACCCTGCCAGAGGAGGTGATGCCTGCAGAGCAAAATTGTATGCCATGCCAGGGACCAAGCAGGCTAGTGGAGTGACGCTTGAAGAAGAATCTGTGAGTGCCAAGCTAGGGCCCCGGCAGGGATGTGGGGGTGACACTTGAGGAAGATACTGAAGGAGAAGATTGGATGAGCTCAGTGGCAGTGGATCAGCAAGTCTAGTGAGAGAGAGACTAGGAGCTCAGTTGAGAGAAGATCTACAAGAGGAGATTGTAGAGGAAGTGAATAAGTTAATTGCATCCTTTGTTAGAAACTGTTCAAGATTGTTGCCATAGGAGACAGCGGTCCTATTCCTGCAGATGTGGTGTCTTACTGGTTGCCTTTCCATGCATAGCTGTCTGCCTATAGAAGTCTCGGAGTCAGCCAAATTAACATTGCAACTACTAAAGGATGTCCTGGCCTTAACCCACTCTCCCACTGTTCTGTTTAAAAGACAATAAATCTCTTTACATTTAAGAAGTGTCTGGCGCCTATGAATCTATCTTACAGTACATTACACCGACCATGCCTCGTAACCCACTCTACACAAAAGGATGTCAGCTTTCCCTGATCTGGAGGTTATCATTAGGCCTCAAGGGACCCGGGACCTCTCTACATTACCAATTGAGCATCGTTAAAATACCACGGCCTACCTGAGTATTGTTGCTGACCAAGTCCTTCCCTTTATGACTACAGTGTACCCAGTGGCGGCTGGTGGTAACCCGCACCACCTCCCCGGGTCCGGTCGGGTCAGATGGACGGTCGAGTCCGGAGCACTTACCACATCTATGGCAGGCAGCGCTTCTCCTGGGCGACAGGCGGTGGGCATCATGGGTGGCTTCCTGTTCCCCTGCTCTCCTTCGCGGGCATCACGGTGGCTTCTGGTGGCTTCAGTCTCCTCCCTCTTCTTCAGCGGGCAATTGGAACTGCTTCCTGATTGTCCGGGAGGAGACTCAGTGTGAAAATAGCAAATATTTATTTGCTATTGTCACACAACTGGGTGGGCTTGGTTCGCAATGCTCTGCGCCCCAAGCCCACCCTTTTTTGAAGCCTGTTAGAGCCTCTGGCTCTAATCACGTGCTTCAAACCCCCCCTCCCCATTGGAAATTATGCATCCTGCATGGGGGCCGGACACATGATATTGGGGGGGCGGCGCCTGTGCGCCCTAAATGGACGGGTCACCCCTGAATGTACCCATCTTATGATGGCTCCTTCCAGCAGGATAATGCACCATGTCACAAAGCTCAAATCATCTCCCCACTGGACAATGAGGTCCCTGTACTCCAATGGCCTCCACACTCACCACATCTCATCATCCAATAGCTTTGGGATGTGGTGGAATGGGAGACTGGCATTGTGTGATGCTATCATGTCACTATGGACCAAAATCTCTGAGGAATGTTTCCAACACCTTGTTGAATCTACGTATGTCACAAAGAATGAAGGCAGTTCTAAAGGCAAAAGGGGGTCCAACCTGGTACTAGCAAGGTGTACCTAATAAAGTTGCCGGTGAATGTATATACAAATATATACGCAGTATATACACACACAAAGAGATAGGTATATAGGGATTTTTTTTTTGTTACATAACTGGGGTTGTGTAAGTCTTTTATAAATGGTATCATTTGTATTTATTTACTGTTCTTTTTTTTTTTTTTTTTTTTTATCTTTTCAGCATGAGCGGAAAAAACAACTAGTGTATAAACAGCAATTATTTCTGAGCAGCATTCATTATTATTCTGAGAGCAGAGCTGTAGCCTGTGCAGCTGTTAGTACAGCTGTGAATGAGTCCGCTACAGCTATAGTGCATAATTCAACAGCACGACGATTGTTAGAGTATGAAGGATCGGACTGAAGAGGGAGGATGTGGTAAAACGTATTTAAATCCTAACAATGGACTTCTCTTATTTGCTCCCGTTGGTCTGTTAAATATAACGCTGAAAGTGTTTTGTTATATCTGTTCAATAAGGGCAAAAAATACCTGTTGATCCTCCAGAAATCCGGTGGGCTTGTTTCTTCCTGTACTGAGCTGAGGATGCTGCACCAATATCTCAAACATTGTTATCAGCCCCGCAGAGATAATATTTGTGAACCACAGAACACCTCAGACCCGGCCTTTTCTGACACCTTTTGTTTACAGGTAAAAATCAGTATTTTTCATAGAAAATTACTTAGAACCCCCAAACATATATATATATATATATATATATATATATAATGTGTGTGTGTGTGTGTGTAGTCGACAGTGGAGTACAGCTACCTTGCTTGGCAGACCACCCCCCATTATTCTCTATCTATCTCAATGTCCCTCTAGTGCCCGGTTTCAGTAACTGACATCATCTCTGTGAGCCAAGCTGTGAAGATTGTGGGACTAGTAGTCTTTTGATCAGCCATTCTGATGCTGTGATAATACCCCTGGACTACACATCCCAGAAGTTCCTGAGCAACACGAACAGACCTCTTAGAGGAACTACAAAACGGCCAGCAGATCAGCCCCGCGCTCTCTTCTTCCTGGGCCTCACAGAGTGAGCACCTCTCTGCTGCTTGCAGTGATCGAGTGACACCAGCCCGGCGCCGGAGGGCCCAACTCTGCTTGCTGTTCGCGAGACATCTCTGCGGCACCACTTCATCAGATGGATCCGATGTCCGCCCGTTTCCAGCAGCTGGTGGGTCATCGCCGTTTGTCTCCCCAAAGAACATCTCATCCAGGGTTGCTGTTTAGGAGGCTCCTATCCGGTTCGGCAGTTGGTGAGAGGGCGGATGCCCATCTTTGACAATCCTTACCTGGTTATCTTGCTTGAACACTGTGTACAGACACCTTGCCCATGGAAACACTTTACTGCATTGCTTAAGACACTGTACATAGAACATCCATATCCCAAACTACTCAAAGGTAAATCACTAGTCTGTTTAAACTGTCCTGCTTGCCATCACCTCACTGTGCCATATTTTGGATATAATTCAATAATAAAGAGAAAAACACATGTGGGAGAGACGTATGCGCTGCACACCCTGAAACAATAATGGTAAAGAATGGACAGTTTCCCCGGTGGGGCTTTAGACAGCAATATCTTGAAATCAAGAATAATAGAAAATGTGTAACCAGTAAGTGCATTTATTTGAACCATGAACAAATGTAATGTTGTAATTCAATTGGCATTATAACATATGAGCGCTGGCCAAGTGGTACAATACATATTCCACAATATAAAATCGACACATCTTTACACAAAATTATATACAGTCATACATATCCGGGCTGTTGACGGTATAAATCACGGACGCGTTTCGACCTGTGTAAGGTCATCATCAGGGGGATAGTTGGTTCTATAAAATACATTGAATATCTTCAAAATTTAAGAACATGTCATCATAAATCTCATTGTAAGGTTAAAAATGGCAGTTTATTTACCGCTGAAAAGTAGAGGGAATAATCCTTTGGCCAGAACTGTTAAAAGCCGTAAATGGATCCGGGGGGCCCCATATTCGCCCCTGCCTCCCCAGAGCGCATGAGTCCAGCCCGAGGGGCTTGCAAGGAGCCACAATGACGCCCTCCAGGGGAAGGAGAAGTCAGCACCTGCAACAAATATAATTCAATAAACTCCATCTGCCAGTAAAGACTATTGCAGGTCTGCGTTCTGGACAGTGCTGTTATTGGTTAAAGGACCCTATCCTACTCCTACGCTAACTGGTCTCTCATTAGGATATGAAGGTTGAATAGGTTGAATAGGCTTGCCTGGGATCCCCCTTTAGTGTGATAACATATGGCATTAACCAGTGTATTCCCCACAACCCCTCCAGTTTATCCTTTAGTTGGTATTCCACTGTATATATACACATGTATATTGTGCCTTTGTACTGTTGAACTGTAACTAAGCTGTGTTTGGGGAATTTATCACCTGAGTCCAGAACTCAGTTGATCAATAACCCCCTTTTTGTACATATACCTTTATACCTTTATTCCAATAAAACCTAAGATAATATCTATTTGACTGTCATTTAAAGGTGCCTGTAAAAAATGTCTGAACCCAGAGTGTCAGGTGGGTTAGCGTGTTCATAGAATAAAGTAAAAGATGGATCTCAAACTACTGAAAAATGTAAGCTAAAAAGACTAAATCGTCCTGATGGGTGGGGTTAAGGTCATCATTAACGTCTATGGGACACGAACGTGAAAAATCAAAAGTGCTCATTTTAAAGGCTTATATGCATGTTATTGCCATTAAAATTGTTTGGGGACCCGAGTCCTGCCCAAGGGGACATGTATCAATGCAAAAATACATTTTTAAAATGGCTGTTTTTTCAGGAGCCTTGATTTTAAGAATGCTTAATGTGAAACAATAAAAATTAAATATTCCTTTAAATATCATGCCTGGGGGTCCCCTTAGTCTGCCTGTAAAATAGCGCATATTTCCCATGTTTAGAACAGTCCTGCAACAAAATGACATTTCTAAAGGTAAAAATGCCATTTAAAAATTGCTCAAGGCTGTAATGTATTGGCAGATCCCAGCAATATACATAAAAAAATCATTGAAAAAAATGACGTGGGGGTCACGAAGGGCCTGGTATAGACGGGGGGAACCCATGCCGTTTTTTTTCTTAATTCTGTCATATTGCTCCCCTTAACCACTTCAATACACTATATTATATATTGTACACTGCACTATATACCCTGCACTGTATTATATATACTACACTGACTGCACTATATACTCTGAACTGCAATATATATACTATACGGACTGCACTATATACTCTGAACTGCAGTATATATACTATACGGACTGCACTATATACTCTGAACTGCAGTATATATACTATACGGACTGCACTATATACTCTGAACTACAGTATATCTTGATTGAGGGGGAATAGGATAGGCAGCATAGGTAGCCTTCAAGGGATCCCAGATCCATAGAAAATTCAATCAGTTACATCAGCATCAGGTGCTTGATAGCTGCTGATCCAGGACTGATTCATTTTTATAAATGTGAACCTATCAACGGAGTTGTCCCAGAAGGAAGAGGCTTCCTTCTGGGACAACAGCCATGCAGACCAATTTGATGCAGTGTGCGGTGTATGGTCTGAGCACTGACAGGCTGACCCCCCACCCCTTCAACCTCTGCAGCAATGCTGGCAGCACTCATACGTCTATTTCCCAAAGACAACCTCTGCATATGACGCTGAGCACGTGCACTCAACTTCTTTGGTCAACCATGGCGAGGCCTGTTCTGAGTGGAACCTGTCCAGTTAAACTGATGCATGGTCTTGGCCACCGTGCTGCAGCTCAGTTTTAGGGTCTTGGCAATCTTCTTATAGCCTAGGCCATCTTTATGTAGAGCAACAATTCTTTTTTTTAAGATCCTCAGAGTCCTTTGCCATGAGGTGCCATGTTGAACTTCCAGTGACCAGTTTGAGAGAGTGAGAGCGAGAACACCAAATTTAACACACCTGCTCCCCACTCACACCTGAGACCTTGTAACATTAATGAGTTACATGACACCGGGGAGGGAAAATGGCTAATTGGGCCCAAATTCGACATTTTCACTTAGGGGTGTACTCACTTTTGTTGCCAGCGGTTTAGACATTAATGGCTGTGTGTTGAGTTATTTTGAGGGGACAGCAAATTTACACTGTTATACAAGCTGTACACTCACTACTTTACATTGTAGCAAAGTGTCATTTCTTCAGTGTTGTCACATGAAAAGATAGAATAAAATATTTACAAAAATGTGAGTGGTGTACTCACTTTTGTGAGATACTGTGTGTGTGTATATATATATATATATATATATATATATATATATATATATATTAGGGCTTTGGAAATTAACGAATAATACCTCGATTAATCGATTAAATTTTTTGATCGATCAAAATTCTTTTGATCGGTACTCACCTCTCCACCGGCTTCCGGGTCTTCAGGGAGTTCCGCCGGAAATCCGGTGACGTCACGGACATGGACGTTGCGTTCCACCTACATCATTTCCAACTGATGCGTCATCACGGAGGCTTGCCCTTACGTGATTGGCGTCATTTGCTCTCTAGCCATTAGGAAGTGTTAGACAATGAGGCGCAGGCGCTGTGCGTGTTGCGCTCCACCGACCTCGCTTCCTGTTGACACACCACCCAGGGGGTTCGGTCTTCCTGGGCTGCTGAGAACTGGGGAGCTAAAACAGCGGTGTACCAGTGGAGGAGTACTCAGTCATAAAAACTGCATTATTCATCAGGTTCAATGAATTACAAATACTGCAGGAAAATGATTGAAATTTAAAATAAGTTCTCCTTTAGATGGACAATATGAGCAAATACATCCTATTCTCATTCTATGCCATACTGGACAAAACCCATTTTTTACATAGATTTACCCAGGATCTGTATGTGCGTTATAATTAATCGTAATTAGTCGATTAAACGATTAAAAGAAAAATCAATTAATCGAACACGAAAATATTAATCAGTAACAGCCCTAATATATATACTAGACTGACTGTGTGTTTGTGTGTGTATATATATATATATATATATATATATATATATATATATATCAAATACACTGCAACTAACTGCCTAACCTGCCTGCCTAATCTAGCTCAAGCTATCTCTCTGTCCACGCCAACAACACTACACGCGGCCGCTCTGTAAGCAGCCTTATATAGTGTGGGGCGTGGACTTAGTCACCCTGAGCCATGATTGGCCAAAGGCACCCTGCCTTTGGCCAATTATGTCTCTCTCTGTAGAGCACCCCGTGATTGGCCAAAGCATGCAGGTCAGATGCTAATGCACTGCGATCTCACAGTGCATTATGGGGTGTTCTGCGGCGCTGTAATTTCCTGCCAATGACCCATATTGTTTGCTGTTCGGCGAACGGGCGAACACCTGATGTTCGAGTCAAACTTACATTCATCTTAAACATCAAGCTCATCCCTACTAGATGGATACAGTCCTGGAGTTGTCTCCCATAAATCACGCTCTATGCAGTTGCTAAATGATTTGCAGTCCAAGTAAAAAACAGAGCTGTGGCAGAGCTATGTGGGGATGAAAAAATACACTTTAATAAATTTTAATTAGAGGTGCACTGAATAGAAATTTTGGTCTATGTACAGAGGGGACGGAAAGTATTCAGACCCCCTTAAATTTTTCACTCTTTGTTATATTGCAGCCATTTGCTAAAATCATTTAAGTTCTTTTTTTTTTTTTTTCCTCATTAATGTACACACAGCACCCCATATTGACAGAAAAACACAGAATTGTTAACATTTTTGTAGATTTATTAAAAAAGTAAAACTGAAATATCACATGGTCCTAAGTATTCAGACCCTTTGCTCAGTATTTAGTAGAAGCTCCTTTTGATCTAATACAGCCATGAGTCTTTTTGGGAAAGATGCAACAAGTTTTTCACACCTGGATTTGGGGATCCTCTGCCATTCCTCCTTGCAGATCCTCTCCAGTTCTGTCAGGTTGGATGGTAAACGTTGGTGGACGGCCATTTTTAGGTCTCTCCAGAGATGCTCAATTGGGTTTAAGTCAGGGCTCTGGCTGGGCCATTCAAGAACAGTCACGGAGTTGTTGTGAAGCCACTCCTTCGTTATTTTAGCTGTGTGCTTAGGGCCATTGTCTTGTTGGAAGGTAAACCTTCGGCCCAGTCTGAGTGTCAGGAGCCAGGGAGCGTCTCCGCTCGCCGGGCTCCGGTGCGCATGCGCACGGGACGAGCGCTTCGCCGCACACCCGTCCGCGGCCTGATGGTGCGGCGCGCGCGGGTGCACGGCGGTCCCCGTGTGCGCGCCGTAGCCCGTGCGGGTGCCCGGTAGCGCGTCACGCTGACGCGCTCGCCGGGCACGGGGGCTATATCTGACGGCTCCAGCACCCAGTCGGGTTGCTGGTTTGTCGTCAGCTCTCCCCTGCTTCCTTGTGCCTGTGTTCCCTAAAGCCTTATAGTCTGATCTGTGTACCGAATCTCTGCCTGATTAACCACTACTCTCCTGGATTGTCCCTAGTGCCTGCCTGATCTGTGTACCGAACCTCTGCCTGATTAACCACTACTCTCCTGGATTGTCCCTAGTGCTTGCCTGCTCTGTGTACCGAACCTCTGCCTGATTAACCGCTACTCTCCTGGATTGTCCCTAAGCACTCTGCCTGACCTGTGTACCGAACCCCTGGCCTGTTTAACCACCTCTCTGCTGGACTACCCTGATCATACCTGCCTATTCCCTAACCTCTGCTTGTGTTTGCAGCCTTGCTCCCCCCTGGATCTCGGGGCACCCGCTTCCAGCCTCTGAACCTGCTATTCACCCGGAAGCCCGTGCCTCCGCGTGCCCCCAGCCTCCTGTACCCATTTCGGGGGTCTGGGTGCGCGTGGTCGTAAGGGCGAGCCGCTCTCGGCATCTCGGCCTCGGTAAGTACGTGTTTGTGACAGTACAAACCAGCCAGATGTCTGAGGCCGACAGAGCGCGCTCTCCTTTGGAGATCTTATGTCAGCAAGTATCTACCCTGGCGGACTCCGTACAAAAGCTGCAAGAAGGCTACACACAAGTTGATAACCGCCTGCAGCAGATCTCCGGGTTACTACCCTCCGCAGTCGCAGCTCCTGCACCCAGCAGTGGGGGTCCGCTTCCTCAAGCTCCGGCCAACCCCACTGTGGTTATGGCCCTTCCTGAGCCCAGGGTCCCTACACCTGAACGGTTCTCGGGAGATCGCAAGAAGTTTAGGGCTTTCAAAAACGCATGTTCCCTATACTTCGCTCTACAGCCAAGAACCTTCTCTTCAGAGATCGTCAAGGTGGGGTTTGCCATTTCCCTGCTTTCCGAGGAACCCCAGGCTTGGGCCCACAGCCTGATGGAACAGCGCAGCCCTGCCCTGAACACTATCGAAGCGTTCTTTGAGAGCATGACCCAGCTCTACGATGATCCGCAACGCATGGCCACCGCCGAAGCTATCTTGCACCATTTGTCCCAAGGAAGAAGACCTATTGAGGACTATACAGTAGAATTCCGTAAGTGGGCGGCCGACACCAACTGGAATGAGCCGGCCTTACGTTACCAGTACCGCCAAGGCCTATCTGAATTACTCAAAGACGAGTTAGCCAGGATGGAGACCCCTGCTTCCTTAGAGGAACTTATTCAAGCAGCTACAAAACTTGATCGGCGCCTTAGGGAGCGGCGCTCAGAACGGTTTCAGCAGCCTCGCCCTGCCTGGGCATCACCGCGACCTCACTCCACAGTATCCCAAACTTCACCTTCAGTTACTACCGCATCGGTCCCTGAGGTCGAACCAATGCAGCTCGGTTTGGTCCGAGGTCCCTTGACCTCCGAGGAGAAACAGCGCAGACGGCAGTCTAACCTTTGCCTCTACTGCGGAGGAACCGGGCACTTCCTGCGCAGCTGTCCGATCAGGCCCAGTAAGTTCCCTCAGTCAAACATATTGAACTTTCCTAACCATAACATCCCCAAGGCTTATGTGATGTTGTTTGTTTCTCTGCAGCTTCCGGAAAAGGAGACTCGCCTGCAGGCCATCGTTGATTCCGGGGCCTGCAGCTGTTTTATAGATTCCGCCTTGGCACACAGATTGAAGATCCCTCTACAGACCAAAGAGCAGGATCTACAAATACACCTGGCCGACGGATCCCTTCCTTGCTCAGGCCCCATCACCCAGGAGACCCAACCTATTTCAGTCGTCACGGACTCCGGCCACCGGGAGTTCTTACGGCTTGACCTAATTCGCTCACCAATCTTCCCCATCATACTCGGCCTACCATGGTTGCAAGCCCACGATCCGCTAATCAAATGGAGCACCAAGTCAGTATCATTCCCTTCTCAGTATTGCTCCCAACACTGCCTGCTTCCGGATTCCAAAGTTTGTGCCACAATGGCGGTACCGCCAAACAACCTCCAACACGTCCCCTCTGAATATCTCGAGTTTCAGGAGGTCTTCAGTAAACAAATGGCTGACCGCCTACCACCTCACAGGGCCTACGACTGTCCAATTGATCTTCTTCCTGGCTCTGAGATTCCATTTGGCCGGATATTCCCCCTTTCTGAAACCGAGCTGGAGGCTCTAAAGCAGTACATAGATGAAAATCTTGAGAAAGGTTTCATCCGCCCTTCATCTTCACCCGCTGGAGCAGGTATCTTTTTCGTGGGAAAAAAAGACGGTACTCTTAGACCCTGCGTAGACTATCGACAACTCAACAACATCACAATCAAGAATCGGTACCCGCTGCCACTCATTCCTGAGCTATTCCAAAGGTTTCGATCGGCCAAGGTGTTCTCCAAACTTGACCTCCGGGGGGCCTACAACCTCGTCAGGATCAGGGCTGGAGACGAATGGAAAACGGCCTTTAGATCCAGATTCGGCCACTTTGAATATTTGGTGATGCCATTCGGCCTCTGCAATGCTCCAGCCACCTTCCAACATCTAGTGAATGACATCTTCCGACAATATCTAGATGACTTCCTGGTGGTGTATCTGGACGACATCCTCATCTTCTCCCCTACGCTAGAGATGCACAGGAGACACGTTAAAACAGTTCTCGCTATTCTCTTGCAACACAAGCTATACCTAAAAGCCGAAAAGTGTGAGTTTGAGAGATCAACCATACAATTCTTGGGATTCATACTCTCCACCAATGGGGTTGCAATGGACCCTCAGAAGATTCAGGCAATTCAGGAGTGGCCAGCTCCATCAAATAAGAAAGCAGTACAGAGGTTTATCGGATTTGCTAATTTCTATCGGAAATTCATCGTGGGATTCTCTGCCATTGTGGCACCTATTACTCAACTAACTCGGCAGCATCATTCGTTCCAGTGGTCCGCAGCCGCTCAAGAGGCTTTTCTTAAGTTAAAAGAACTATTCAGTTCTGCTCCAATCCTTTGCCATCCTGACCCGACTCAACCCTTCGTATTGGAGGTCGATGCATCAGAAATCGCAACCGGAGCAATCCTTTCCCAGAGACAGGGACCAAAGGCCATCCTGCATCCAGTAGCTTTCGCTTCCCGGAAACTCAGTCCACCGGAACTTAATTACGACGTGGGTGACAGAGAGCTGCTGGCTATAAAGTTTGCTTTGGAGGAATGGAGGTATCTGCTGGAGGGGGCAGTCCATCCGGTGATGATCTTTACGGATCACAAAAACCTTGAGTACCTCAGAACAGCAAGACGATTAAAACCCCGCCAAGCCCGATGGGCCCTGTTCTTCTCTCGTTTTAATTTCCATATTGCATACAGACCTGGGGCAAAGAACGGGAAGGCTGATGCCCTTTCACGAATGTTTTCCGCAGACTCCCAAATACCAACACCATGCACGATCCTCTCTCCTCAAAATTTTCTTGGATTAACCCAAGCAGACTTAATATCCTCCATCAAATCTTCATCAGACACATGTACGGAACCAGCTGTGCATTCCCTGAAAAAATATGAAGACCTTTTCTGGATCAAAGGAAAAATATTTGTACCACAGGTGACTCGGCCCCTAGCCCTTCAAATGTGTCATGATCACAAGATGGCAGGACACTTCGGGAACAAGAAGACGGCTGAGCTCCTTTCTCGTTCCTTTTGGTGGCCAGGATGGAGAAGGGACTGTAGGGAATATGTGGCGTCCTGTCTCCTATGCCAGAGAAGCAAGGGCCAGAACATCAAACCCTGGGGTTTGCTCAGACCTTTGCCCATTCCGGAACGACCTTGGGCTGACGTCTCCATGGACTTCATCGTTGACCTACCCAGCTCAGAGAATTTCTCCACCATCCTAGTTGTGGTCGACCGCCTTTCCAAAATGGCCCACTTTCTGCCCATGAGGGGTACTCCCTCTGCCGTGGAGACGGCCAACATTTTTCTAAAGGAGATCGTTAGGCTCCATGGGATACCAAGGAGTATCGTGTCAGACAGAGGCGTTCAGTTCACGTCCAAATTCTGGAGAGAACTGTGCAAGGCTTTGGGGATCAACATTTGCCTTTCTTCAGCTTATCACCCTCAGAGCAATGGTCAGACAGAGAGGACCAACCAGACGCTGGAGCAGTACCTCCGATGCTTTTGTTCGGGTTCTCAGGATGATTGGGCGAGCCTTCTCTCTTACGCGGAATTTGCGTACAATAATTCTATCCATGCCTCCACCAACCAGACTCCTTTCTGGACCAATTGTGGGTTCCATCCCACATCCTTTGCTAACAACATTCCAGAAACGGCAGTTCCTGCAGTCCAGGATAGGATAATCTCACTACAGTCCAATTTTCAAAGGATTCAAGATACATTACACAAGACCCAGGGGGACTATAAGAAACAGTACGACCGGGGCAGAAAGGCAAGTCCAAAATTTGACGTAGGAGACGAGGTCTGGCTGTCCACCATCAATCTGAAATTACCTCTGCCTTCTCGAAAGCTCGGGCCTAAGTTCATTGGGCCTTTTCAAATCAAGAGGATTATCAACCCTGTGGCGGTGGAATTGACACTTCCCAAAACATACCGGATTCACCCCGTTTTTCATGTGTCACTATTGAAGCCTGTGGTGCCCAGCCCTTTTCCAGGAAGAAAAGAACCTCCTCCTCCGCCAGTCAGAATTGATGGCGAGAATGAATTTGAAGTGGAATCCATTCTTGGTTGCAGGAAGAGGGGCAGGCAGTTACAGTACCTGATTCAATGGAAGGGGTACCCTCCCGAAGATAATTCTTGGGAACCCGCCAGGAACCTACACGCTCCACAGTTAATTCGAGCATTCCATCAAGATCATCCAGAACTAATGGCCAGCCTTGGCGTCCAGTGTCCGCCCTTAGGAGGGGGGCACTGTCAGGAGCCAGGGAGCGTCTCCGCTCGCCGGGCTCCGGTGCGCATGCGCACGGGACGAGCGCTTCGCCGCACACCCGTCCGCGGCCTGATGGTGCGGCGCGCGCGGGTGCACGGCGGTCCCCGTGTGCGCGCCGTAGCCCGTGCGGGTGCCCGGTAGCGCGTCACGCTGACGCGCTCGCCGGGCACGGGGGCTATATCTGACGGCTCCAGCACCCAGTCGGGTTGCTGGTTTGTCGTCAGCTCTCCCCTGCTTCCTTGTGCCTGTGTTCCCTAAAGCCTTATAGTCTGATCTGTGTACCGAATCTCTGCCTGATTAACCACTACTCTCCTGGATTGTCCCTAGTGCCTGCCTGATCTGTGTACCGAACCTCTGCCTGATTAACCACTACTCTCCTGGATTGTCCCTAGTGCCTGCCTGATCTGTGTACCGAACCTCTGCCTGATTAACCACTACTCTCCTGGATTGTCCCTAGTGCTTGCCTGCTCTGTGTACCGAACCTCTGCCTGATTAACCGCTACTCTCCTGGATTGTCCCTAAGCACTCTGCCTGACCTGTGTACCGAACCCCTGGCCTGTTTAACCACCTCTCTGCTGGACTACCCTGATCATACCTGCCTATTCCCTAACCTCTGCTTGTGTTTGCAGCCTTGCTCCCCCCTGGATCTCGGGGCACCCGCTTCCAGCCTCTGAACCTGCTATTCACCCGGAAGCCCGTGCCTCCGCGTGCCCCCAGCCTCCTGTACCCATTTCGGGGGTCTGGGTGCGCGTGGTCGTAAGGGCGAGCCGCTCTCGGCATCTCGGCCTCGGTAAGTACGTGTTTGTGACACTGAGGTCCTGAGCACTCTGGAGAAGATTTTCGTCCAGGATATCCCTGTACTTGGCTGCATTCATCTTTCCCTCGATTGCAACCAGTCATCCTGTCCCAGCAGCTGAAAAACACCCCCACAGCATGATGCTGCCACCACCATGCTTCACTGTTGGGACTGTATTGGACAGGTGATGAGCAGTGCCTGGTTTTCTCCACACATACCGCTTAGAATTAAGGCCAAAAAGTTCTATCTTGGTCTCATCAGACCAAAGAATCTTATTTCTCACCATCTTGGAGTCCTTCAGGTGTTTTTTTAGCAAACTCTATGCGGGCTTTCATGTGTCTTGCACTGAGGAGAGGCTTCCGTCGGGCCACTCTGCCATAAAGCCCCGACTGGTGGAGGGCTGCAGTGATGGTTGACTTTCTAAAACTTTCTTCCATCTCCTGACTGCATCTCTGGAGCTCAGCCACAGTGATCTTTGGGTTCTTCTTTACCTCTCTCACCAAGGCTCTTCTCCCCCGATAGCTCAGTTTGGCCGGACGGCCAGCTCTAGGAAGGGTTCTGGTCGTCCCAAACGTCTTCCATTTAAGGATTATGGAGGCCACTGTGCTCTTAGGAACCTTAAGTGCAGCAGAAATTTTTTGTAACCTTGGCCAGATCTGTGCCTTGCCACAATTCTGTCTCTGAGCTCTTCAGGCAGTTCCTTTGACCTCATGATTCTCATTTGCTCTGACATGCACTGTGAGCTGTAAGGTCTTATATAGACAGGTGTGTGGCTTTCCTAATCAAGTCCAATCAGTATAATCAAACACAGCTGGACTCAAATGAAGGTGTAGAACCATCTCAAGGATGATCAGAAGAAATGGACAGCATCTGAGTTAAATATATGAGTGTCACAGCAAAGGGTCTGAATACTTAGGACCATGTGATATTTCAGTTTTTCTTTTTTAATAAATCTGCAAAAATGTCAACAATTCTCTGTTTTTCTGTCAATATGGGGTGCTGTGTGTACATTAATGAGGAAAAAAATGAACTTAAATGATTTTAGCAAATGGCTGCAATATAACAAAGAGTGAAAAATTTAAGGGGGTCAGAATACTTTCCGTCCCCACTGTGTGTCTTCACACTGGTCAGTTGCACTTCTGTTGTGGTGTTAAAAATCTTGCATTTTTGGTCAGTTAAAAAAAATGCACCAAAATCTCACCTCTGGTTGAGATGATGTTACGCCGAGTAAATAGATACCTAACATGTCAAGCTTTAAAATTGCACACGCTCATGGAATTGTGACAAACTACGATACATAAAATCTCCACAGGCAACACTTCAACTTTTTACAGGTTACCGATTTAGAGTTACAGAGAAGGTCTAGTGCTAGAATTATTGCTCTCATTCTAACGTTCATGGAAATACCTCACATGTGTGGTACGCTGCGTGCACGACCTACGTATGTGTGTGCGCAAACATGGAGGGACGGGGGCACTTATTTTCTTTTTTTTTGTCATTTATTTTATTTTTAAAAAATGTATTTTTACACTGTCCCTTCAAATGTTTTTTTTTTTTTAATCACTTTTGATACTATTACAAGAAATGTAAACAAGTCCTCTTTATGGAGACATCTGGGGTCTATAAGACCCCAGATTTCTCCTCTACCCTTGAAAGCATCAGATGGAAAAAAAAAAGCATTCATCTGATGTTTTCCCGGCCTCCTAGATCATAGAGTTGAACACAGACCGTCTGGTTTCTCTCTTGCCGGATCACCGGTGAGAATGGTAAGCCCGAGAAACACCTGTGAGCAGCAGGGGTCCTAAAATCGATCCAGCGGCTAATCAACTGCCTGGATTGCTTTTATCAGAAAGAGATTTTCAGGCTACAAAAAACAATACCAGAGTTATGGCTGATAGCTGTAGTCATAACCCTAGTAACCAGCTTCAGAAACCACAACGTATATACATATACATATACATATTGTGGTATTGAAGAGGTTATAGAGATGAGGAGAGAGGTGTTCTATAGTACTAACACCATACCACCCACCTTTCAGAGATGGGGACATCTTTTAGCATAAAGTATGTAAGCAAGGAACCCACACTTGCCATACCCCAATTATGGAACACCAAAATAATTAATATACGGAAAATGATTATTTAAACCCACAAGTGCCTTTTTATTTTTTTTACCAATACTTTTTGCTTTTTACTGTATTTTCAAAATAAGAAATGCAATCATTTTGCTGGATGAAACTTCTAAGCCTCGTACACACGATCGGATTGTTGGTCAACAAAACTGTAGACTTTTGTCCGAAGGGCGTTGGCCCAAACTTGTCTTGCATACACACGGCAAGGAATTGTCGGCCAACAAATACGAACGTAGTGACGTACTTCGTGGTCTTTGCAGCTCTTTAGCGCCACCCTTTGGGCTCCTTCTGCTAATTTCGTATCAGTAGAAGTTTGGTGAGTGTTGATTTGCGCTTTTCATTTCGCGCTTTTCAGTTTGTTTCGGAACGGCCGTTCATTAATCAGACATGTTGCGGAATCGGAGGAGATAACGTGTTATTTATTATTGGCCTTGGAGTCATTGCTTTGACATTATTTTTTGGTTGAATAATAATGATTTGATTTGTTATATTTTCTATATTTTTGGATGCATAGAATGCACTTTTTGGTTAAGTTCTATTGGCAGATAACATGTCTAATTTTATGTGTTTTCTTTTTTTAATGCACAATAAAAAAATTGTGTAGAATAATACTTGGCTATGTGTTTTACTTCAAATGACAGTTTGGGAGTCGGCAGTTACATTTTATAAAATACAATGTAAAATTAACAAGGGACACCAACATAGTTGTATCTTTGATCTTAAAAACTACGGGATAATGGTGTTGTGGTAACTTGCCCAAAAAAAACCAAAAACAACAAAAAAAAAACATAATATTATTCTTGATCTCACTAGAAAAAAAAAGCCTTTAAAACTTTGTTTGCAATAACTCCATCAGTATCACCAGCAAAGCAGCTTCATTATTATCCCATTAAAGAAGAAGAGAATTGTGCGCTGCATTTTGAGATTTCATAATTTGCCGCGTCACGAATGTTAATTCTCCATTACGAGCGCGAGTTTACAAGACCGACCGCTTCCGGCTCGTCCTTGCTTCTGAGCATGCGTGTTTGTTCAGTACTTTGGACTTTTGTCCGACGGACTTGTGTACACACACTCGGAAAATCCGACAACACACATTTGTCCGCGGAAAATCCGACAACAATTGTCCGATGGAGCGTACACACGGTCGGAATTTCCGCCAACAGCCTGTCATCACACAATTCCCGGCGGAAAGTCAGATCATGTGTACGAGGCTTTAGTCTTCATCCTTGCCCTGTCAAATCGCCACAAAGTGTGCCAGTTGAGCAGGACTGGGGCATAAACTGGATCCGGAGGACTGGGGAGGAAGATCAGCCAGGCATGGCTGGTGGTAGCCAGGTGGGTTAGCATTTTCAGCAAGTGGAGCTGGGATCAGCGGCCACAGGGAAGCAGAAGGAGGAATGTCATGCTGTTTGCTCACTGCACTACTTTGTCAGGGGACTGAGAGTTCCCGCCTGTAATGGGCCTTTGGTGAGCTAACACAAAACTGTTAGTTCCCCCAAGAGTGAGCAGCGGGTGCCTTGCTGAGAAAACCAAGTTTGTTCAGGAGGACGGAAATGTGGGCTTTTTGTAAACAGGGAGGAATTGTCCCTTTGTTCATAGCTCGTAGTTCTGGACATTTTTCAGGTCGGGCATCCCATAATTCCCTACATTTATCTCATAGCTCATGTACTAAGCTCTGGAGCAACTTTGCAAAGTGCACAGTCTATATGCCTTTAGTAAATGAACCCCTAAGTGCCATTTTCGCTCTGCTGCTTCGTTCCTCTGCTATTAGCATGAGTCACTACTGACAAGTTTTCCTGACACCAAGAGAAAAATGGTGACAGGGGAGGGAGTTCAAGCTGATTGAACTGGGGCGCTGGGGTGTGTCCCTTTCCTCCAATCAGCTCTCAGAGGTCTCCTCACTGAGCTCTGCAGAGTGACACAAATTTCTAATCAGCCAATCACATGGCAGCAATCCAATGCATTTAGGCATCTAGACGTGGTGAAGACGACTTGCTGAAGTTCAATCCGAGCATCAGAATGGGTAAGAAAAGGGATTTAAGTGACTTTTAACGTGGCATGGTTGTTGGTGCCAGACGGGCTGGTCTGAGTCGTTTAAAAAACTGCTGATCTACTGGGATTTTCACACACAACCATCTCTCGGGTTTTACAGAGAATAGTCCAAAAAGAGAAAATACCCAGTGAGCGGCAGTTGTGTGGAGGAAAATGCCTTGTTGGTGTCAGAGGTCAGAGGAGAATGGACAGACTGGAGATGATAGAAAGGCAACAGTAACTCAAATAACAACTCGTTACATCCAAGGTATGCAGAATACCATCTCTGAACACACAACACATCGAACCTTGAAGCAGATGGGTTACAGCAGCAGAAGACCACATCGGGTGCCACTCCTGTCAGCTAAGAAGCGGAATCTGAGGCTACAATTGGCACAGGATCACCAGAATTGGACAATAGAAGATTGTAAAAACGTTGCCTGGTCTGATGAGTTTCGATTTCAGCTCCGACATTCAGATGGTGGGGTCAGAATTTGGGGTAAACAACATGAAAGCATGGATCCATCCTGCCTTGTATCACCGGTTCAGGCTGCTGGTGGTGGGGGTGTAATGGTGTGGGGGATATTTACTTGGCACACTTTGGGCCCCTTAGTGATGTAGCACCCTGATGTTCAGGCAGGGCTGCTAGCAAATTTACCTGCCAAGTGATAATTGCCTTGGCCAATTGATAGGAGGTCAAATGACTTCACCCTAATTCTGGAATTGCTGCACTTCTCTCTTCTGTCACTAGGTGGCCGCGTATCTGATGGCATGAGATAAGACCAGGGCATTGCAGGGACAGATTAGGAATAGATGGGGTGTCTCAGCCAATGGGCAGGGATTTTCTTAAATCCTTTGGCCTGCTGGAAGAGCCGATTTATTTGGGTGAGGTCAGGGGATCGGGGTTCTGTGCCACCTGGATGGCTGTCTGCAGGCATGTACTGGCCATCGGGACTAAAGGGAGTTTCCCGGTGGGCCGATGGCTCAGTGGGCCGGTTTCAGTGACAGACCACCGCCCTGCTGACCATGCCCGTCCCTTTATGACTACAGTGTCCCCATCTTCTGATGGCTCCTTCCAGCAGGATAATGCACCATGTCACAAAGCTCCAATCATCTCACCACTGAACAATGAGGTCACTGTACTCCAATGGCCTCCACGCTCACCAGATCTCCATCCAATAGAGCACCTTTGGGGTGTGGTGGAACAGGGAGATTGGCGTCATGGATGTGCAGCCGTCAAATCTGCAGCAACTGCGTGATGCCATCATGTCACTATGGACCAAAATCTCTGAGGAATGTTTCCAACACCTTGTTGAAGGCAGTTCTGAAGGCAAAAGGGGGTCCAACCCGGTTCTAGCAAGGTGTACCTAATAAAGTGGCCTGGTGAGTGTATATTACATTAAAAATACAGTGAGAGCAATCCGCATTTACATATACATGTATGCTTGTACATGTGACTTGTGTTTGGATCTCCAGAGGCAGATATCGTACTATATGGGTCCTGCCATCTCTCTCCGGTCTTCATTAGTCAGTCTGGCCCACGTTATAAAGGATCCTTCGTTTTGGCAATATTAAAGTATAATGAGGCCGAGTACCGAAGCCTCTGGGATCTCCAGTCCATCCATAATGTACAATGTGCGTATGTGGAGGATCATCAGATATGGTGGGTGACGTAGAAAGGACTCAATGCTGAATAAAACAGAGGAGGAAGGTCATCATTATTCCAACTTCACAAGGAAAGAAAGATCAAGGAGATCGACACGGCTTGATCGGTGCTGCAGAATATTGCTTAAAAGGAAATGACTTTTTTCTCTTTTTTTTAATAAAAATGAAATCACTTGTGTACTTTATTTGTGAAAAGTTTTTATTGCAAATGTTTTCAGTTGACTAAACATTCAATTATGTTTGATATTCTTAAGCTGGCCATACATTTTACAATTTTCTTATTCAATTTCATTTAGGTTTACCTTCAAATATGTAGTGCGAGGGCCTGCCTGATTGCATACACATTGAAAGTGTTTAGGTTTGACCTCATATTATATGGTTTTGGTTAGGGTTGCACTGATATCAATACCGGTATCGGTGCCGATACTAAGCATTTGTACAAGTATCAGTACACGTGCAAATGCTCCGATACCTAAAAAACGATATTTTCAGGCTCGGTTCTTTCAGCTGTCAGCGGAATTCCCCCACTGACAGCTAAAATGTAATAAAAAAAAAAAAGGAGCGGGGCTACCACGTCCTTAACAACCAATGACTCATAGACATGCGCACTGCCGAAAAATTTGTTCGTTTTAGTTTCATTCATTTTTTTGGGGTTTTTTTTTTTTTCCGTTTTTCGGGTCATTCGTTATGATCGCAATTCGTAAATTTGTAAATTCGAAAATTCGTAATTTCAGAAATCCGTGAATTCGTAAATCCGAGAATCTGAAAGTCCGAAAATAAGAAAGAAAATCCAAAAATTCGAAAGAAAAAAATTCGAACTAATAATAACTAACTTTTAAATTATAGATATTGGAATTTCCTTCCAAATTTGGCAGTTAGTCAATGTAATGAATACAAATTTATCCGATTTTACGAATTATCCAAAATAACGAATGTTGCATCTAAACTAATGGAACTAATTAATAATAAATAATATTAATAAAAAAGTTTTTATTATTATTATTGTTATTTATTATTATTAATGCGCTACGTTCCATTTGTTTAGATACGGCATTTGCTATTTCAGATAATTCGTAACTTTGAATAAATTCGTATTCCTTACGTTCACTAACAGCCAAATTTGAAAGGAAATTCCAATACCTAGAATTTAATAGTTAGTTATTATTAGTTAGTTAGTTAATATTTTGAATTTTCAAAATTTCGTTCTTTCAAATTCTTTCCCGAGTTCTTTCAAATTTTTGGATTTTCTTTCTTCGTTATTTCCGATTTTTCGAATTTTCGGGTTTTTGGATTTTTCGAATTTCCGAATTTCGAATTTACGAATTTTTTGAATTCTTGAATTTACGAACTTTCAAATTTATGAATTTTCGAATTTCCCAATTTTTGAATTTACAAATTTTAGAATTTACGAATTTACGAATTTTCGAATTTTCAAATTTACCAATTTACAAATTTTCGAGTATTCGAATTTACGAAAATTCTAAAAAATTCATCAAACAGGTTTTCGCTAATTCGGATGTTTCTAAATTAACAAATTTGTCGAAATTAGTTTAAAAATTAATTAACTAATTAACGAAGCTAATGGCACATGTCTAATGACTCATTCAGCTGTCAGTGAGGTTCCCCTGTTAACAGCTGAAATATAAATGAAGTCCCGGGAATTGAAGCTGTCCAAAAAAAAAGCAATGTTTATCAACAACATTCCTCAGCCGCTGAAACAGAAAGATAAAAATAAACATGGTTTCTTTTTGTATCTTTCTACTTCTTCATCTATAGCTCAAAGGGATGAACTCCCCTCTGCAGATGAAATGTTGATGGTTACAAGGGCTTCTTCCTGACAGCCTTAGGTGGTGGTTGTAGGGGTCTGCGGGCAGGGGGCTTATCGGAATCTGAAAGCCCCCTTTAACAAGGGGGCCCCCAAGATCCCGCCCCCCTAAAAAAATCAGTGTAGTGTAAATAAAAATAAAGGATGGTTTTTGACATGTCCTTTAATAGAAGTGAAGAATGTCCCCCGTTGTAGCTCCAACGTGTTTTCTTCCTCTGGTGCTGTCTTCTCTTCCACTGCTGTCTTCTCCGGGGCTGCTATCTTCTCTGCCATGGACGAGGTCCTCCTCAGACGCTGACTCCCGCCTTTGTGTCATCTCCGATGTCTGCCAGTTCTTATATATCCATGGGGCGTGGCCAACCGGTGATGTCACAATGAGACTCCGCCCCTTGTGACAGGTATGGATTTTTTTTTTTTTTGGCATGGGGTTCCCCCTTAGGATCCTCTGGTTACAAGTCGCATGCCACAAGTCGGATCAGTTAAGATGATGATCCTGACTTTCATTCAAATCAATGGGCTGAAATCGTGCCCAAATCGTCAGACCAAAGTAGTGCAGGAAGCATTTTCAAAGTCGGACCGACACAAGTCGGGCCAGTTAAGATGGCTCTGTGGAGGGAGTGGAGGGAGTCAGATCACCAACCCCCTCACTACCAGATGACCCATCACCTACACCAGGTACCATGCCTCTTGACTGGCCACAATGTACCTTGCACTAGATCTTGGATACCCATAGCGACTGCATTATTCCTCCTGCTTGTCTTGCCGAGTAAACCTTTTGCAGTGGCTTTACTTCATACCAGACATGTGCCTAACTGGCTCTAGTTCTTTCATACGCCCAAAACCATCATGCACCCCTTTGAAATGACTTCAGACCAAGCTTAGAACAATTGATGCAAGCTTTACCTAAATACTTTGATAATACAGTCCAACGTGAACAAATACATTAGAGTGTCCCCTAACTAACTCTATTAGGCTGTCCAGGCATACCTCCATAAGGTAGTTGTCCATGTTTGGTGTTCTCCAGAAGCTGGTAGATCTCTGGACCTCCGGTGCTTTCTGATGGACTGCAAGGTGTAGCAGTCCTCCTCTGCAGGAATCACTGCATTTTCTTTAACGAGGACTCCTGGACCCTGCCCCCCCCCCCTTTTTATAATACAGAGCCAAAAAAAAGGAAAAGCTCAGGAACAGCAAAGTACAGCATTAACCCCCTTCCCAGCCTGGGTCAGTCACTGTCTAAATAACCCGTAGACAACCTGCCTACCCGACCTTGCCCTCAACCTTTGACAGGGTTCCTTGATTAGTGAGCAATGTTGAATTGATCTCCTACCTACACTGACCACCAATGCAAGCAGATACTTCTACACCGACCACCGATATAAAGGGACACTTCTATATCTACACTGACCACTGATGTAAGGGGACACTTCTACACTGACCACCAATGTAAGAGGTTACTTCTACACTGAACACCAATATAAAGGGACACTTCTACACTGGACAGTGGACACCAATGTAAAGGGACACTTCTACACTGACCACTAATGTAAAGGGACATTTCTACTCTGACCACCAATGTAAAGGGACACTTCTACACTGAACAACAATCTAAAGGGACCCTTCTACACTGACCACACTGACCACCAATGTAAGAGGGCACTTCTACACTGACCACCAATGTAAGAGGTTACTTCTACACTGAGCACGAATGTAAGGGGACACTTCTACACTGACCAGCAATGTAAGAGGTTACTTCTACATTGAACACCAATGTAAAGGGACACTTCTACACTGACCACCAATGTAAAGGGACACGTCTACACTGACCACCAATGTAAGGGGACACTTCTACACTGAACAACAATCTAAAGGGACACTTCTACACTGACCACCAATGTAAGAGGTTACTTCTACACTGAACACCAATGTAAGGGGACACTTCTACACTGACCACCAATGTAAGAGGTTACTTCTACACTGAACACCAATGTAAGGGGACACTTCGACACTGAACACCAATGTAAAGGGACACTTCTACACTGACCACCAATGTAAGGGGACACTTCTACACTGACCACCAATGTAAGAGGTTACTTCTACACTGACCACCAATGTAAGAAGTTATTTCTACACCGAACAACAATGTAAAGGGACACTTCTACATTGACCATTAAGGAGTTTTAAATTGACTGCTGTATTAGGCTGCAACATAAAGTACTTTCAAAGAAATTTGGCACGTGGCTCAAAAAAGTTTATCTATACACATAGTCATTGAACTGACTTTAAATAAAGTACAGTCAGACATACTAAGACATCACAAAAGTAATTTAACAGATTCTCAATGGGAAGTCAGAAAGATAGATGCAGCGATGGATGGTCCGTCAATGACTCAAGGTAAGTTTTAACCATGCAATGCATTGTATACAGCCAAGAGCAAAATATTTTTACCTGCACATAGGAACCAAAAACTTAGGGTCGCCCCTAATGTCCAGCCAACTGATTAGTGGACTGGCTGGCATTAAATACCCCCCTCTCCCGCTTGGCGTCTGACGTCACCGAGCGAGCGTGGATGAAAAAGTCCACTGCGCATGCGCCTGTGTCCAGAGCCATGGCTGCCTACAATACCCATAGGTCAGAGCGACCTGCGTCAAATGACACAGGCAGACCAGGCCAAAAAAAGGGCATGATCAGAGGGGGGTGGACAGAAGCATGTACAAATGGCGAAGCCTAACGGTACATGCAGAGAGGCTAAGCCAGGAACAGGAATAGTCAGGCGAGCTGGAGAATTGCACAGGGGACAAAAAGTGGGCACAAAGCCCTGGGCGTCTGTACGACCATACATAGGGTCCACTGAAGAACCATCCAGACTTAGCTACAGGGCAGCTCCAAAAGAACAAAACCGGAGGTTAGAGACGAAGCTTGCAGGCGCCCATCAAAGGGCAAACCCACAAAGGGGAGATCATGCGATTCTCCCAGAGGAAATGCACAATCTGCATTTTCTAGAGGTCATGAATAAACATTATATACATAAACAAACTAATAAAGCAACATAGTACAAATGATCACACATGCCTATAATTAGCATAATAACATTTATCATATACACAATCATAGAATGTGCCTACATTTAAAGGAAGGTGACACAAATATATACAAAAGTAAATTAGGAAACCGAGATAGATCCAGAAAATGAATATTCAATCAAAAAATCATAAAGAAAAGGGCAACACACCGGGGCGGCAGTACCATATGGATAGGCATAGGGAGGGAAATAGCACTACTATACACCATAGTCATCAAACCATTAATTAGAAAATAAACAAAGCAATAAGGTGATGAAACAATCAGCAATATCACTTTGTGTGGCTGACACATAAATAGTGCAATTCACAGGAAGGACTTAAAACTGATGTATATTCATTTAGTCCTGCGTATTGAGTAGTGTTTAAGTTGTGAATCCATTTGGTTTCTAATTGCAAAAGAGTGCGGTCAATACTGCCGCCTCTAACATGTGGAGGCACATGCTCAAGAGCACTGAACTTGTTTATATTAGAGCCAAAATCATGTTCAGACCCAACATGGCGACTGATAGCCATTGTCATAAGTCTTTTAGAAATAGGAATAGTATGATCTCAGATTCAACCAAAGGTTGTTTAGTTTTACCTATGTAAAAACACCCACATAGACATTTAGCAAGGTATACCACTCCAACAGTCTGACAAGAAATTCTGTAACATATCATATGCGTATCACAATTAGGAAGAAGCACAGTTGAACCATCTAAAATGTACCGGCACACATCACATTTGCGACAGGCGAACGTGCCAGTCTGAAGTGGAGCGGCAAGGCCCCCTGGATCAAAGTGGCTACGTACCAGCCTGTCCCTAAGTGATGGTGCCTGTCGTTACGTAATTTCAGGTCGGTGCTTGATGCATTTGTGTGCACTGAAAAAGGCAGTGCACTTGTCGATAAGTATCTTTACCCTCATGTAACTGCCTTATCCTCCTATATCAAGGACACTATTGACCTTTTAAAAACCATTGAGGGCATGCATGTTCCCCCAAATACCTGGCTTTTAGCCATAGACATAGAGAGCTTATATAATCCATTCCACATGCCAAAGGTATGGAAATTATAGGTTATATTATAAGCTTTGTTAAATGCTTTTTTGAGCAATCTATGGCTGTAGCCTCTATATTTCAATCTGGTATAGAGGCCATGGGCTGCTTTCTGATAGTCCTCATCCTGTGCACAGTTTCTTCTTAATCTGACATACTGACTAAATGGAATGCTTTTCAAAAGTGATTGGGGATGTCCACTAGAAGAAGCATGCAGTATTGTATTCCCAGAGGTAGGTTTCCGAAAAAGGGAAGAGTAAAGAAAGCAATCGTATTCAATGGAGATCTTTAGATCTAAAAAATGAATACAACCTTGACTACATTCCATCATAAATTTAATATTATAGGAGTTCTTGGATAGGACTTCCATAAATTGTGTCAATTGATCCCTGGTACCTGACCAGAGGAGCAAGACATCGTCGATGTACCTGTCCCACGATAAAACGTGGGACAGGCACATCGACATATCATCGTCCGAAAAAAGCTCCTTTTCCCACCCCCCCAGGTACAGGTTGGCATACGATGGGGCACACCTGGTCCCCATCGAATCCCCCTGCACCTGGAGGAAGTGGAAATTACCAAACAGAAACACATTATGAGTCAAAATGAAATTTAAAAGTTCCAAGATAAACATATTATATTGATGAGCAGAACTGCCCCTTTCCTTAAGGTGGTTACCTATAATTTCAATACCTTTGGCATGTGGAATGGATTATATAAGCTCTCTATGTCTATGGCTAAAAGCCAGGTATTTGGGGGAACATGCATGCCCTCAATTTTTAAAAGGTCAATAGTGTCCTTGATATAGGAGGATAAGGCAGTTACATGAGGGTAAAGATACTTATCGACAAGTGCACTGGCTTTTTTACGGCGGGCACCATCATGTAGGGACAGGCTGGTACGTAGCCACTTTGATCCAGGGGGCCTTGCCGCTCCACTTCAGACTGGCAGGTTCGCCTGGCGCAAATGTGATGTGTGCCGGTACATTTTAGATGGTTCAACTGTGCTTCTTCCTAATGGTGATACGCATATTACACGCTACAGAATTTCTTGTCAGACTGTTGGAGTGGTATACCTTGCTAAATGCTTATGTGGGTGTTTTTACATAGGTAAAACTAAACGACCTTTCGCTAAAAGACTTATGACAGCGGCTATCAGTCGCCATGTTGGGTCTGAACATGATTTGGGCTCTAATATGATCAAGTTCAGTGCTCTTGAGCATTTGCCTCCACATGTTAGAGGCGGCAGTATTGACCGCACTCTTTTGCAATTAGAAACCAAATGGATTCACAACTTAAACACTACTCAATACCCAATACTAAATGAATATACATCAGTTTTAAGTCCTTCCTGTGAATTGCACTATTTATGTGTCAGCCACACAAAGTGATATTGCTGATTGTTTCATCACGTCATTGCTTTGTTTATTTTCTAATTAATGGTTTGATGACTATGGTGTATAGTAGTGCAATTACTTTGGATTATTTGCTATTTCCCTCCCTATGCCTATCCATATGGTACTGCCGTCTCGGTGTGCTGCCCTTTTATTTCTGATTTTTTGATGAATATTCATTTTCTGGATCTATCTCTGTTTTCTTAATTTACTTTTGTATATATTTGTGTCACCTTCCTTTAAATGTAGGCACATTCCATGATTGTGTATATGATAAACTTTATTATGCTAATTATAGGCATGTGTGATTGTGACAGACCTAGCCGGGAGAGAGACTTTTGGAGGGGACTGAATGCTAGCCTCTTGCCGATCGATCGTGGGCCCTGGCATTTGGGGGAACGGTGCTCTTTGTGAGCTGTATGCCTGGGGACCCTTGAGGTGGTACTACTGTGGATTCGGGTCCTGGTCCCCCAGGACACACAGACTCTGGGGACCCTGGATTTGCCATATTAGAAATAGTGGCTGATTCATAATGCTGGGACAGATACTGTTAGGAGATGCTGATGTAAATTCCAGCCACCTGTCTGTCTGTTGCCTGCTAGAATGTGTATTGTAAAAAAGTCTCTAGTATGGGATCTAAGAGTCATTAGATCCCCATTGTTGTTTGTGTTAATTAACTCTGCTATTGTGATAATGTTGATTGGGTTTTCTGAGCTACAAGACGGCCAGCCTGGCCTAAAGGTCATGTCTGAGTCATCTAGGATGTCTAAAGGGATTAGTTAATTAGCCCATGTTAATTAGGTTAATTAGGTTAGAGTAATATTAGCCGGAGGTATGAACCTCTACTTTTAGTGTATAAAAGAGCCTGTATTTTTCAATAAAGGAGATTTCTGGTTGAACTTACATACAGCCTGCCTGGTGTTTGTTCTGAGCTACACAACTGGATTAGAACGGCACATAGCTGTAGTTCTAGTCCCGGAGCATCGGATGACCGAACCATCAGATGTTGCGATCTGCAGTCTGATTCTATAGCAGCAGAGGAGTGTCGGGAGAGTGGAACCGAGCAAGCAAGGGGCTCGTTACAGTGATCATTTGTACTATGTTGCTTTATTAGTTTGTTTTTGTATACAATGTTTATTCAGTTATCATGACCTCTAGAATATGCAGAATGTGTATTTCCTCTGGGAGAATCGCATGATCTCCCCTTTGTGGGTTTGATCTTTGATGGGCGCCTGCATGCTTCGTCCCTAATCTCCGGTTTTGTCCTTTTGGGGCTGCCCTGTAGCTAAGTCTGGATGGTTCTTCGGTGGACCTTATGTATGGTCATACGGACGCCCAGAGCTTTATGCCCACTTTATGTCCCCTGTGCAATTCTCCAGCTCGCCTGACTATTCTGGTTCCTGGCTTAGCTTCTCTGCATATAGCGTTAGAATTCGCCATTGATGAATAATTCTGTCCACCCCCCCTGATCACGCCTTTTTTTGGCCTGGTCTGCCTGTGTCACACTGCCTGCGTCATTTGACGCCAGTCGCTGTGACCTCTGGGTATTGTAGGCAGCCATGGCTCTGGACACAAGCGCATGTGCAGTGGACTTTTTTGTCCACGCTCGCTCGGTGACGTCAGACGCAGAGGGGGTATTTAATGCCCGCCAGTCCACTAATCAGTCGGATGGACATTAGGGACAACCTTATCTTTTTGGTTCCTATGTGCAGGTAAAAATATTTGGCTTTTTGCTGATACAGTGCATTGTATGTTTAAAACTTACCTTGAGTCATTGACGGACCTTCCATCGCTGCATCTTACTTTCTGACTTCCCATTGAGAATCTTTTAAATGACTTCTGTGAAGTCTTAGTATGTCTGACTGTACTTTATTTAAAGTCAGTTCAATGACTATGCGTATAGATAAACTTTTTTCCTTGTCAAAAGAAGTTTATTGAGTATACAATGTTATAAAGATACATAAAGTAAGTTTACAAGGATCTATAAAGTAAGCTCATTGTTTTACAGTAGGGTTTATATAGGTAAATATCATGAAATTTTAAATATTAAACATTGGGTTCACGTAAACCTAAATTAAAGATATATATAATTTCCTTAGTTACTTTCGTAGGTATTTAAATAATTTATACCTACTATACATATTGTTTACAAGTAGAGTGTATATAGGTCAAATAAATTCTGATAATGAGCTTTAATCGTAAGGTGGAGAAAAGGAAAGAGAAAGAAGAAAAAGGGTTGAAAGGTAGAGGTATGGTCCACAAGGTTGTCCCGCTCGTCAGTTTATTATTCTTTTTAGTTCTCTTTGAAGCCTTAGAATGGGTGTCTCTGTAAGTCATTTAATCTGTTACCATGGCAACAGGACAGAGTCATTGAAGTTTGACAGGAACTGTTGTTTTATCCAAGGATGCCAAAGTTTTTCAAATTTTGGAATTTGATTTTGATCGATGGCTACCATCTTAGCATGGGACATTGTATTATTCATTCTGTGAATTGTTTCTGCTAGTACCAATGTAGGAGATTTCCATGCCTTGGCCACTGTTTGTTTTGCAGCCGTTATTAGTTGGATCATAAGTTTGAATTGAGAGAGTGTTAACCATTCCGGTTTTAGATTAAGTAAAGTTATATATGGATCTGGTTGTATTATTTTTTTAAATATTTTAGATGCAATCACGAAGACTTCCTTCCAGAAGGTTTGGATTACTGGGCACGTCCACCATATGTGTAAATATGTGCCTATTTCTGGGCATCCTCGAAAACAAAGAGTTGAGGTATTAGGTGAATATTTTGCCACTCTAGCGGGTACAAGGTACCAGCGAGTTAGGACTTTATAATTTGTCTCCAGTGCTAAGATGTTGGGTGAAGATGACTTAGATGTGAGCCATATGTTAGACCAGTCCGTGTCTTCTAAAGTTTGTCCCAGGTCCTCCTCCCACCTCTGAACGTAAGAGGGTCTATTAAGATTTGCTACTCCATATAATTGATTATAAAGTGATGAAATTGTACCTTTAGCAAATGGATCTTTTGTACAGATTGATTCAAAAATGGATAATTGGGATAATGGTGTATCCCCCTTTAGGAATGGTGTAAAGAAATTTTTGATTTGGAGATATCTAAATATCTCAGAGTTTGGTAGATCATATTTTTCTCTAAGCGATGGGAATGAAAGGAATGATTTAGATGCTATGAAGTCATTTAGTGTCTGAATGCCTGATGTTGTCCAAGCTTTAAAAGAATTTGGGTAGATCCATGCCGGATAAAAGGCCGGATTTCTGATAAAAGAAAGGAGAGGATTGTGTGGAGATTGTAACTGATATTTGGTTTTTAGTTTATCCCAGAGAGATAAGAAGTGTTTAGTTATGGGATTATGAATTTTAAAGCGGTCTTTAGGATCAAGCCATAATAAATTTGATATTAATAGAGGGTCATTTTCTGAAGCCTCTATAAATACCCATAATGGGATTTCCTGTTTTGCATGGTATTTGGACAGACTGGCCAAATGTGCTGCTCTGTAGTAGTTAGTAAAATTAGGGTATCCCAGGCCTCCTTTATTTTTGGGAAGATGTAGTGTGTGTATAGGTATACGTGGTTTAGAAGAGCCCCATATAAACGAAGTTGCTCTTTTTTGTACTATTCTCAAAAAATAGGAAGGAATTGGAATAGGGAGGACTCTGAATAGATAAAGCAATTTGGGTAGAATAGTCAGATAAACTTTTTTGAGCCACGTGCCAAATTTCTTTGAAAGTGCTTTATGTTGCAGCCTAATACAGCGGTCAATTTAAAATTCCTTTATGGATTATTTATTGCTTTGACTCTGTGGTAAAATTTGTAAATAAAATATATAGTATAATATCTCCCTCTTAATGATGGTTATCTTTGCATTTCACGCCTATGAATTGGGACAACTTTTGGTCTCTTCTATATATCTACATTGGTACCATGGCATTCTTAAACCCATGCGTTTGTTAATTTTGAGCATAGTAAGTTTTTATTAGTCTTTCGGGGTTTCTTTGTTCTTAGAGCCCCATTTAACGGGACTTATATTTGTTTGTTTTTGTCCAGAGCATGTATATGTATATATTCATTTTCTCATGCTCTTTATACCTTCAGCTGGGTCTTTACTTATCCCCTGCGATTGTGCATGGTCTCCCCTATATCATCCATAAGCTGGGGCTCTTTTGACTTCTGCCTCTGTCTCCCTGGCTTGGGGGAGGCAATTTAGCAAAAAAAATTCCCTCCATCTTCTGGTTCCGGATTGATAGAGGTATAGGCTGTGCATTTTCCTGAGGTCATGACATTTTTTTCTTTGTGTTTATATATTCTTACATATATTCTTTACATTTTTTGTTAGAGCTGGATTATTATTGTGGTGGTCTCACACTATCCCCTGAGGAAGCCATCACTGGTGAAACATGTTGGGAACCAACACCCACCTGTGACCACTTTTTCCCTCTGCTTTGGGCCGCCAGCAACCCAATACTTGTATTTTATATGCTCTATTATTGATTTTAACTATTTCCATATACTTTTTTTGTTTTTTGCTTTTTGTTTTTTGTATCTGCTGTTACCACTGGCAACAGGAAACCTATTTGGCCTGCAATGTTGCCCTGCAACCAGGTGAGGGCATTGGCCTGTGAGAGCACCACCAAGGAGGGACGACGTCCTCAACTGAAGATTCAGACACCTGTCTTGGTAAGACTGTTTCCTGTTTCTTATATGCAAGAGACTGATTGTTTGACGCCGGTGAAGTGGTGGCAAGCCCGGTGGGGAGATACGCTTCTGAGAAGGACTTGTTGCGGTGCAGGGTAAATAATGAGTTACTGCAATGTAATGTGAGAACTGATAAGGACTGCTTGTATAGCAGGAAGACAGACATCCCAAGTCTCTTGCATTTCTGCTGCAGCTCCCGAACACCCGCAAGCACCTCCTAAAATCCCAGGAATGATCGGTGTGGCGGGAGGGACAGCTGTGAACACCGATCTCCCTATATAGCTTTTCAGCTGACATCCGCTTCTCCTTCTCTCCCTCCCTCAGCTGTTGGCTAAAAAGCTATACAGGGAGATCGGTGTTCACTTCTGTCCCGCCTCCCAAGGCACCACTCTTCTGGTCCCCTGTCCTTCTTCGGCCCCCCTCTGTATCCTTCTCTGCCCCCCGTTCTCCTCCGGCCCCCCTCCGTGTCCTTCTCTGCCCCCCGTGTCCTTCTCCACCCCGTGTTCTTCTCCACCCCCCATGTTTTTCTCCCCCTGTGTCCTTCTCCACCCCCCTGTTCTCCTCCAGCCCCCTCTGTGTCCTTCTCCGCCCCTCCCATTCTATTCCGGCCCCCCTCAGTGTCCTTCTCCGCCTCCCCTTGTTCTCCTCTGCCCCCCCTGTGTCCTTCTCCGCCCCCCTGTTCTAACCCAGCCCCTCTCCATGTCCTTCTCTCCCCCCCCGTTCTCCAGCCACCCTCCGTGTCCTTTGCCGCCTCCCCCTCTTCTCCTCTCCCCCCATGTCCTTTTCCACCCCCCCTGTGTCCTTCTCCGCCCCCTGTTCTCCCCTGGCTGCTCTCCATGTCCTTCTCTATCCCCCTGTTCTCCTCCAACCCCCCTCTGTGTCCTTCTCTGCCCCCCCGTTCTCCTCCACCCCCCCCATCGTTCTCCTCCGCCCCCCCATCATTCTCCTCCGCCCCCCCTTGTCCCCCACATCCGACTCCTCTCCTCTCCCGCCGGCTGCTGGGGGAGATCTGTCAGGATGGAGAACGGAGGAAGGGATGGGTAAATATGAAATTTACCCGTCCCTTCCTTTTCTGAATGGTACATAGAGAGCGTTCACAACCAATCACTCCTGTGTCTTGTGATAACTGAGTATAGTAAACTGTGTGTTACTCTGCTTCAGTTCATGAATGGACAGGAGCCTTTCTCTGTCTCCTGTCCATTCATCTTCAATGCTGAGAAAGGGACTGGGGAATCTGTGTCCTCAGTCCCTTTCTCTGTCTCAAAGGGGGTCTCTGATATCAGGGGTCTGACACCACTCTGCCCCCCCCTCCCCCGCCCTATCAACACTGTCCACTACCCCAACCCTCTCCCCCCAAAAAGCATTGTGAAATAAAAACAAATTAAATTGTAAAATTAAATTAAATTGTAAAAAAATTAATACGTAAAAATCGCCACCGGCCTGGAATGAGTTTGCCACCTCCCTGAAATGATTTTTTGCAGGTTGGGATGTGTGGGAAGAGAAGTGGTGGAAATGTGCTGTTGCAGCCAGAGATGTCAGGGGTGACTATTAAGAGATGAATGTCATTGCCCCTAGCAACCGTGGAAGTCAGGAATAATAATGAGCATGTTGTTGAGCCTCATGGTATGCCTCTTTGGGCGGATGCAGTGCTACGGAGCATAAACTATTGGGATGACTGGGCCAAGAGACGAATAGTAGAGCTGGAGGGATTTTCTGTGAGTAAAGGTGTAGTGGACACTGTTGCTGCTGTGCCAGGAAAGGCGTTTGCTGAACAACCTATAGTCCAGGGTGCGCTGGCTGTTGCAGAGATTAATCCTTTCAAGACTGAAGGTCTGAGCGACTGTAAACGCACAGCAGAAATTTTGTCCACAACGCATACAGGGAAAAATAACGTGTTTTTTGTGATGACAGGCTTGCTTAAAAAAAAAGCTAGCATCATGGAGTGTACACCCGGTGTATATCTTGCCGTCTTCTCCTGCATTTAGAGAACTGGTACCACGGGGTACGGTGGATTGGAGCTGGATATTGCGGTATAGTGCCAGCCCACAGGTGTGTCAATGGGAAAAGTAGTGCTCCATTATTGGTGTCAGTGGGAAGAGTAGTGCCTTATCATTGGTATCAGTAGGGAGAGTAGCGCCCCATCATTGGTGTCAGTGGGAAGAGTAGCGCCTTATCATTGGTATCAGTAGGGAGAGTAGCGCCCCATCATTGGTGTCAGCGGGAAGAGTAGCGCCCCCATCATTGGTGTCAGTGGGAAGAGTAGCGCCCCCATCATTGGTGTCAGTGGAAAGAGTAGTGCCCCATCCTTGGTGTCCGTGGGAAGAGTAGCGCCCCATCATTGGTGTCAGTGGGAAGAGTAGTGCCCCATCATTGGTGTCCGTGGGAAGAGTAGCACCCCATCATTGGTGTCAGTAGGGAGAGTAGCGCCCCATCATTGGTGTCATTGGGAAGAGTAGCGCCTCCATCATTGGTGTCAGTGGGAAGAGTAGCGCCCCATCATTGGTGTCAGTAGGGAGAGTAGCGCCCCATCATTGGTGTCAGTAGGGAGAGTAGCGCCCCATCATTGGTGTCAGCGGGAAGAGTAGTGCCTCCATCATTGGTGTCAGTGGGAAGAGTAGCGCCCCATCATTGATGTCAGTAGGGAGAGTAGCGCCCCATCATTGGTGTCAGTGGGAAGAGTAGCACCCCATCATTGGTGTCAGCGGGAAGAGTAGCGCCCCATCATTGGTGTCAGTAGGGAGAGTAGCACCCCCGTCATTGGTGTCAGTGGGAAGAGTAGCACCCCATCATTGGTGTCAGCGGGAAGAGTAGCGCCCCATCATTGGTGTCAGTAGGGAGAGTAGCACCCCCATCATTGGTGTCAGTGGGAAGAGTAGCGCCCCATCATTGGTGTCAGTGAGATTAGTATTGCTCCATCATTGGTGTCAGTGAGAATAGTATTGCTCCATCATTGGTGTCAGTGGGAATAGTATTGCTCCATCATTGGTGTCAGTGGGAATAGTAGCGCCCCTTCATTGGTGTTAGTGGGAGGAATAGCGCCCTATGGGCCAGTATAAAAGCAATCAAAGGGCCGCATCTGGCCTGCAGACCTCAGTTTGAAGACCATTGCTCTAGGGTAAGACATGGTTAAACCCTTCACCAAAGGAGTTTGGTTGAAGCCGCTTCTCATCTATAAAGTGTTGCACTTTCAAAACATATCGAAATCAATCTGCAGCACCAAATGAGGCTGTGATTACCACCTTGGAAATTCAATATTTTAAGTCCCCGCCCGCCTTCTCCAGTGATTCAGGATGCCGGTAATGAGCAGTTGTCTTGGCGGAGACTCATTTTAAAACCAGATTATCTTGAGTTGGCCACGGCAGTCTGGTCTAGTCACACTTGATTTTCAAAAGACTGTTTTTTTAGAAAATTCTCTCCCGTAATAAGTGCTACTTGGGAATTAGGAGGATCTCTTTAGCAGGAAACTGCAGAGCGTGGATTTTTAAAGCCCCGGACTCGGAATGCACGGCGGATGTTGTTGCCATGGAGACAGCAGTTGTAGATGCTTTCATGTTGCAAAGTAAATTGTTATACAGGTTTGGTGATGGAACACAGACAGACAGAGGAGATGAAAGGAGACATGGACACCCTCTGCATTGACAATATTTCATCTCTACTTTGATGTGTGTGTGTGTGTATATATATATATTTATATTTTTGCCATTTTGGCATAACATGGGCAAATAGGGTGGCACGGTGCCTCAGTGGTTAGCACTTATGCCTGGTAGCACTGGGGTTCTTGGTTCTATCTGCATGGGATTTAAATCTTCTCCTTGTGTTTGGGTGGAGTTGCTTTCATACTGAAAAATCACATTATGGTAGGCAAATTGGCTCCTGTCTAAATTGGCCTTTGTAGATGTCTACAAATTGGCTATCACAGACTGCATGTTGGTCCCAAGCAGAGCAAATGAAGAGGGGGGGGGACTTGGTGACCTACCTTTATATAAAATTAGCCAAGAATATTGTATAGAAAAGGCTTTCAAGCATATCAGCCATGGTGCCCAGAGGGTTGATCCATGTAATCACAATACAACTGAATGGATACATAGAGTACATGTGTAGCACTGTACCCGTAGGGCTTGCTGACTTCATAGGCCTCTCCCTGGTTACCTGCAGCTGGTTGCTCATAGTTTCCACTTGGTTGCTAGGGGTTTCCAATTGTTCCCACCCTTACTCCCGCTTGCTCTTTACTCAATGACCAGTTCAGGGTAGTTGGGTTTTTGTATTTTATTTTGGAACTTGGATGGGAGAAGGGATTAGTGGGATACTCCAACTGGAACTATTCACAATGGACAAGGACAACTCTCACTTGACCCCACCAGTCACACTGCTTTAACCGTACAGCCACATGTATGGAGGAAGTAAGTCTTCTTGCTCTCCCTAGAAGCAGACTTGATGCACTATGTTCTCTTCAGGATACTCTCCAGCATCTCCTACTGACACCCGTCCACTAATTCTTCTAGCTGAAGGGGGCGCCCCTCACTCCACAGGCCCCAAAGACACAGATCTGTACTCCAAGTAGGCAGAATCAGATCCTTCCTGGTGTCTCAATTCCAGTCAGCTCTGCAGGACCTCTGGGTTCAGCTTCTCTCTCTCTAGGCCCCTGGGTCGACCACCCAGGGCATCACGACCACCTCCGGGAAGGAGAGGGCTGCCGCCTCCTCCCTCCTGGACTCTGTTCCCTGGCTCAACTAACTCTGAGCACATGTGCCCGGGGCTTTAATACAGTATCCCAGCATGCAACGCAGCACTTCACCTCTGCCAATTGCCAAGACTGTAACAAAGCCTGTGCACTCACTTGTCAGGTCCCCTCCCACTGTCCAATATGCCTCCCTATTGGACCAGTGAGGGACAGTCAGAACAAGCTGAGCTGCACCTGAGCACAATGAGCAGACCTAGCCAATAGATCCTGCTCCCTGGTAGGCAGAGAGCACTCTAATGCCACGTACACACGATCGGACTTTCCGCCAACAAATCCGTGGATTTTTGTTCGAAGGTTGTTAGCTCCAACTTGTCTTGCATACACACGGTCACACAAATGTTGGCCAACAATTACGAACGTGGGAATGCGGTGACGTACGACGAGGCGAGAAGATGGAAGTTCATAAGCCAGTGCGGCTCCTTCTGCTAGATTCCGAGCATGCGTGAACTTTTGTGCGACGGACTTGTGTACACACGATCGGCCTTTCCGACAACAAAGTTTTGTTGGCGGAAAATTTGAGAAGCTGCTATCAAACATTTGTTGGCGGAAAGTCCGCCAGCAAATGTTTGATGGAGCATACACACGGACGGACTTTCTGACAACAAGATCACATCCAACATTTCCAGTCAGAAAATCCAACCATCTGTGCGCGGCTAAAGTCTTACCTGACCATCTTTGAACACTGCACATCACCCTGAACACACCCTCCCCACCGTGAAACATGGTGGTGGCAGCATCATGTTGTGGGGATGTTTTTATTCAGCAGGGACAGGGAAGCTTCTCGAAGTTAATAGGAAGATGGGTGGATGGAGCAAAGTACAGGGCAATTTTAGAAGAAATGGTTTAGATCAAAGCATATTCATGTGTTAGAATGGCCCAGTCAAAGTCCAGACCTAAATCCAATTGAGAATCTGTGGCAAGACTTAAAAATTGCTGTTCACGGACGCTCTCCATCCAATCTGACAGAACTTGAGCTATTTTGCAAAGAAGAATGTGGCAAAAATGTCACTCTCTAGATGTGCAAAGCTGGTAGAGATATCCTAAAAAAGACAGCTGCAGTGGTGGCTGGTGCTCAAAATTTTTGGAGGGACGCAAAAAAACTGAAAAATTCTGGAAGAAACCCCATCAATTGCAGCCACTGTGCCCATCAAATGCCACCACTGTGCCCATCAAATGCAGCCACTGTGCCCATCAAACGCTGCCACTGTGCCCATCAAATGCCTCCACTGTGTCATTGAATGCCGCTACTGTGACCCCCCGGCCCACTCGCCGTCTGCCCGGCACTTACCCTGTGTCGGTGGGGCAGCGGGTGATGGCGACGAGCAGTGTCCTCCATGCTTCTCCTCCCGTCAGGCATCCAATCAATGCGCCTGTCGTTTCAGCCAATTGGGTGACCGGTAACAGACCCGAACACCTCACTGGCGGAGAGGTGGTTCAGTGTTAGAAAAGCAAATGAATATTAGCCTTCCTAACACACCTGGGTGGACTGCGAGCGCCAAGCATGGCGCTCGCAGTGGAATTTTTTTGACACCTATTAGAGCCTATGGCTCTAATCTATGGCTCTAAGCACCTGATTATGGCTCTAATCAGGTGCTTCAAAACACCCCCCGCCTCTGTAATTCAGGAAAAGGGGACCGGACACCTGAATAGGGGGTGGCAGCGGTGGCCATGGAAAGATTCATGCAATGCATGAATCTATCCATTGGTCATAGAGGGGGCGGCTGGAGAGAGGGGGCAACGCCCGTGCTCCCTTATGGATGCACCGCCACTGTGCAGCTGTAATTGCAGTGAAAGGTGGTTCTACAAAGAATTGGTACAGTACATCGATGATATCTTTGTCATGTGGGATGGACCGGTGGAGGGCCTCCATCATTGTTTGAAAGCTATGAATTCTAATGAATTTAATCTTACTTTTACGTTTAATTTCAACCCCACATCCCTACCCTTCTTTGATATTATCATCTCCAAGGACTCGGATGGGGGACTTTCCATTACCCTCTATCACAAACCAACAGCGGGAAATACCATCCTTCACAGTTCTAGTTTTCATCCCAGATCCCTGGTCTACTCTATCCCTTATAGCCACCTCCTGCGGATTCGCAGGGACTGCTGTAGCGATATCACTTTCAAGATAGAGGCAGATGCCCTATGGGAGAGACTTTTAGCTGGAGGCTACTCCAAAACTTGTCTCAAAAAAGGCGTTTAGACGCGCCACTATTCCAAATGGTCAGTCCCTACTATATACTTCTAGGAAACCTAAAGATAATACAACCACGCGTATCATAACCCGATATTGTGGCCAGCACTCCCAGGTAAGAAGAATTATGGAAAAATACTGGCACCTTCTGAGTATGGACCCTGATATTGGGCCACATATCTCAGACCAACCCTCCATTACATATAGGAGGGCTAAATGGATAAAGGACCAATTGGTCCACAGCAAATTTACAGTTGACGGTAGAAAAAATCCAAGAAAATACCCCCGGCACCTTTCGTTGCGGAGGATGTAATTATTTTCAATTGATGCAAACAGCAAAACAAGTACGTTTACCTAATGGTACTATTTTAAAACACCGACACCGACGCCAACTGTAAGACACAGGGGGTCGTATATCTCCTTACCTGTGAGTGCTGCTGCTTTTACGTGGGTAAAACCATACAGGAATTTTGGAAGCGCTCATACAGACATATTTTGAGCATGAAATCATGTAACCCAGAGTTACCGTGGATACCCACAATGGAAAATTCCCTTGAATTAGATTCCTTATATTGGACAGAGTACCCCCCCCCCCTTTTATGGGGGCGATTGGAACAAAAAATTATTGCAATCTGAACTAAGATGGATATACCGTCTGGGTGCTACATCACCCCCTGGGCTTAATGAGGCTATTAATTTCAAACCCTTTTTAGAGGGTTCTAGAGGGTTTTGCCTCGGGAGGTTGGGAAAAATGAGACATTAGGGGTCCTAGCTGGATGCAATTTTAGAACTTTAGCATCTATGTATCCAGCAGGGGAGTAACCTACAACTCTGCCCTATGGTAATTAGGATCACTCTATATCCATACAGTGCTCCATTTCAATACGTAATATGTTCCCTTTTTCCTTCCCTTGCTCTGACTTTTCTCCCTCTTTGGGTTCTTTTCCTTTTATCATATGGTAACTCCCCATTTTTACTTTTTCTTCCATTTTTTTTTCTTTTTTATATAATTTATTTCATGTTATTTTATTGTCCCATTTTTTTTTTACTTATTTAATGTATCCATTGTTTGTATTTTTTCTGTGTCCTGTGTTTGTTTCAGTGTAGATTGCATGTCTGCTGCAGCATCTTTAGGATTCCTTTTAACATTTTTTTTCAGCCTCCTCCATCCGAGTGTCAACTGCCCCATATCCGCTCCGGTCCCTCGGTTCTTTTGGGCTCCCACCCGGCACACCCAGGCCACCCATGCGGTTGCAGCGGGTGGCATTTTACCATCTTGGGCGAGAATTCTTGATGGACGGCGGCTGTTCCGCCCCTGGGTTGCTTGGCAACCCTGGGGACTGTTTGGCTGCATAGCTCTAGCTCCGCCCACATGTGCGTCGGGGGGGAGTGTGACGCAGGACGTGGCTCCGCCCCCTGGACGTGGCCGCGCGCTGTGCTCCTGGAGGTGAGTGGTGGAACGCACGCCAGCCCAGCATGGCACCATGCGCCGTTGGTGGGTATGATGGCAGGGCTAATACCCTTATGGGGTATTTAAGATGTGCAGCCCCGGGGAGTTTTGTCACTCCTATACGCTCTTTGCCAGCAGGGGGTTATCTACCTCCTTCCAGGAGACGCTTTAGACCATATCCTCTCTGGTGAGTAATGTAGGGTAATGTAGAGTAATGTTCTTTTCAATTGTTTGTAATGAAGCATATGGGTTTTACATAGAGTCATTTGTTGTTGGATACAAAGTAACGATAGGAATGCTTTATTTTGATTAATGAATCCTTTTATACATATATTCTTTGAACTCTGTAGCTAAAGCTTTACTTCCATGTTATGCTGAAGAAGGAAGTAATTTCTGAAACGCGTTGGGTATGAAGCCTGCGGTGTCTCAGGACCCTCATAACATCTAGTCATTATGTCATGTTGTCATGTAATTATATTAGCCACTTCTTTTTGCAGCAAGCATCTGTATGTCATGTATTTTTTGTAATCATTTATAGCATAATAAATTTCCGTTTTTATATATAATACATATTTTGTTTGTGGTTATTATATCACCACTGGGGCCATTAAAATCCCATAAGGGGAACCCTGTTCTTTGCTCTCTCAATTAATGCTCCCCCCCCCCCCCCCCATCGCTTGATTGTTGCATCGCTCGCCCATTGCCGGCCAGGCCCCCCCCGCCAACCCTGCATTTACCCCATCCAGGTCATGGACTCCTCTCCAGTCCCGGCGGTCACTTCGCCTCCAATCAGAAGTTAGGACTCGCGGCCAATCAGGTCTTAAGACTCCTGGCCAATCAGGTCTCAGGACCCGCTTCCTGATTGGCTGGGAGGAGAAACAGGAAGACATTAGCGAATATTAATTCGCTAATGTCACAGAACTGGGTGAGCTCCGGGCTCAGTGCTCTGCTCCCCGAGCCCACCCATTTTGAAGCCAATTAGAGCCTCGGGCTCTAATCATGTGCTTCGAAAAAAAAAAAAAAAACGTTGAAATCCATGCGCCCGGCGCCCCCCTATGTGGATTAGGGGTCGGGCACATGGATTAGGGGGGCAGCTGCACCCTGCATGAGCGGCCGCCACTGGATTGGGGTCTGCCATAGCACAAAAGTGAACAGCAAAAACAAAAAGGCGTTGACATCAATTACAGTGAGTGACGGCATGAGATTCTGACGGAGATTCTGCAAGATCTGACGGTTTTACTGTTACATAGTTAGGTTGAAAAAAAGACACAAGTCCGTCTAGTTCAACCAATAAAATAAAGATAGATAGATAGATAGATAGATAGATAGATAGATAGATAGATAGATAGATAGATAGATAGATAGATAGATAGATATCTCTATCTATACAGAGACATATATATATATATATATATATATATATATATATATATATATATATATATATATATATATAGATATATATCTATCTCTATCTCTATCTCTAGCTCTCTCTCTATATCTCTATCTCTATCTCTCTCTCTCTATCTCTCTATATCTCTATATCTCTATCTCTCTATATCTCTATCTCTATCTCTCTATCTCTATCTCTCTATATCTCTATATCTCTATATCTCTATATCTCTATCTCTCTGTCTCTCTGTCTCTATGTCTCTCTGTCTCTCTGTCTCTATGTCTCTCTGTCTATCTCTATCTCTATCTATATATCTCTATCTCTATCTCTATATATCTCTCTATCTCTCTATCTATATATCTCTCTATCTCTCTATCTATATATCTCTCTATCTCTCTATCTATATATCTCTCTATCTATATATCTCTCTATCTCTCTATCTATATATCTCTCTATCTATATATCTCTATCTCTATCTATATATCTCTATCTATATATATCTCTATCTATATATATCTCTATCTATATATATCTCTATCTATATATCTCTATCTCTATATATCTCTCTATCTCTCTATCTCTCTATCTATATATCTCTCTATCTATATATCTATATTCCTATCTATATATCTCTATCTATAGTCAAATTATCAAGACAGATCAAATCAGTCGGGTAGAGGAAGCCCATTCAAACACCTTCCAGTCTTTGAGGAAATAAACATGAATAGCTTTAAAATAATGTCTTTGATTTTATCATGGGTTTTTTTTTTTTTTTTATGGCTTTATTTTTTTATTTTTTTTTAGTCATCAAGGATTTTAAGATTCAGCCTCTCGAATTTTGCATGTATCCCGTATCCTCATCAGAGAGGTGATGATATTAATTTGCTTTTGTAATCCTCTGTGGTCGTATGTTCTCACCCCCCCAGGGAGCGGAGTGCTTCTAATTAACGGCGTGTTTGTTTTCCCGTTTTCTGTGCGGTTAGGAACGTTCGCTCCGGCTGTGCAGGATATCACAGACAATGGCTCGTCCATCAGATAAGTTATCCCCCTTTTAATATCAGTCTCTTAGAAACGGCAAGAACGTGCAACAAAGGCCGGAGTCACAAGTCGATATTCAGACTTCAGATTTCCAGGATAAAGCCGCACCGGCGATGCTTTGAAGATGTATTTGTACAAACAAGCATGGCACACATAGACAGAGGTCTGTTTATTGAAAAATAAAAAATTTCATTGTGAGAGTGTATCAGCATTTGCGCAAAAGTTGCAAAAAAATACCCTTGCCAGTTTGTGGAAAATGTTACTTTGACCACTTGCCTACAGGGCACTATTACCCCCTTCCTGCCCAGGCCAATCTTCAGCTCTCAGCTCTGCCACACTTTGAATGACAATTGCGCGGTCATGCAACACTGTACCTATATGATATTTTTATAATTTTTTTCACACAAATAGAGCTTTATTTTGGTGGCATTTAATCACCACTGGGGTTTTTATTTTCTTACTAAAAAAAGAAAATATACTGAAAATGTAAAAAAAAAAAAATGTTTTTTCTTAGTTTCTGTAAATTTTGTAAATAAGTAATTTTTCTCCTTCACTGATGTGCGCTGATGAGGCTGCACTGATAGACACTGATGAGGCTGCACTGAAGGGCACTGATTAAGTGGCACTGATGAGGAGGCACTAATATGCCGCACTGATGGGCAGCACTGATAGGCTGCACTGATGAGGCTGCACTAATGGGCACTGATTAGGTGACACTGATGAGGAGGCACTAATATACCACGGTGATGGGCACTGAAAGGCAGCACTAATGGCCACTGAATAGGTGGAACTGATGAGGAGGCACTAATATGCCGCACTGATAGGCTGCACTGATGGGCACTGATGAGTCTGCACTGAAGGGCACTGATTAGGCGACACTGATGAGGAGGCACTAATATGCCACGCTGATGGGCACTGAAAGGCAGCACTTATGGGCACTCATTGGTGTCACTGATGGGCACTGCTGGGGCTTTACTGTAATCAGGGCACAGGCATTGATGATCAGTGCCTTGATTACCTGTCCTGTTCTCCCCTGAGAGAAGATGCCGCTGACCGGCTCTCCTCGCCACACACTCTGTCAGTGTGAGACCCGATAAATGGCACTCCCGCATTTACATGTGACCGGCTGTGATTGGACACAGCAATCACATGGTTAAAGAGCCACGTCATCCGCTCTTTACTGAGATCCCTACAGGCATGCGAGAGTGGCCATTCTGGGGTGCCGTCATATGACATGGTCCCAGAATGAGAGCCACACCGCTCCTCCGTCATTTGACAATGGGCGGGCGGCAAGTGGTTAAAAAGAAATGTATGTGAACTGCTTTTTTTTCTTTTTAATCATAATTACATAGGTGGATGCTGCATCTTTTCCCCGCCATCTCAAAGGCTGAGAACCGAGCGGCTCTCAGTCACCAGCTCTCTGCTCTCCCCTCCAATGCTCACTGGAGAGCTGGGCTGTGGAGGGGGCCGAAGTGGCTGGCTCAGCCTCCCAGTGCTCGCATGTGGCCTAATCCCAACCATATGGTCACGATCTTGCCTGAGCCTGAACTGGGTCTGTGACGTCAGCCGACAGCAGGCTTCAGCCCGCTGTCTGCTGAAAACGGGCCACAGGAGTGCAAAATGATCTGCACTCTTGTGATCCACAGAAGGACAGCCAAATTAACTTTGGCTGTACTTCTCCTTTAAGGGGCAGTCCACACTTTATGTGGTGACTTTCCTATGTGTCCCGTTCACACTGCAATGTATCCTAGAGCTGCGCTGTAGCATGTTGAGATAAAATGCAGACATGCTGCATTATCGCAGCACACCGGCCCAAATCACACTGCAATGTCGGGCAGCATCCACTGGTGGTTGTACAGCAGTGGGTCTGAAGGCGGGGGACTTATCAGAATATGGAAGCCCCCTTCAACAATAAGGTGTCCCGCAGACACTGCCCCCCTAAGTGAATAAGTTAAGAGTATATAGTAGCATCAGGTCCATTTTGGTCTTTAAATAGCTTCCATACAATGGCTGGACAGATGGGGGGAGATTTGTTAAAACTGCATGCAAGAATCTGGTGCAACTGTGCATGTCAGTGGTGGCAGCTGGTGCTCAAGTACTCAATTTTTTTGGGGGGGGGGTACGGCAAACAAACCTGGCCCCCCTCACTCGCACTTGCACATTTGATCGAACGAACGGGAAGGCGGCGATCCATGGCCTTAGCTGTCAATCTGGGTGGCTTCCTCTCACTGTTGCTGCGGTAGAGGTGCGGGGAGGAGGACGATGACGAGGAGGTGGTGTTTGGTGCACTGCTGGATCCAGGGTAGGGCTCCTAGAAGAGGCTTTTGCTGCCCCTCCCCCTGCTGCTCTTCGCTGCACATGGACCGGAGCTTATGGAGGGAACAGCCGGGACCGTTGCTTCTCCTCCCGGCTGAACAGGAAGAGGGTCCCCAGACCCGATTGCATACCTCCCAACATTTTGAGATGGGAATGAGGGACACCTACTAACAAACATTTGTAGGCATAGGGCACACCCCCTGCCACACCCCCTTAAAGGAGAATTAACCAAAAAAAAAAAGGAAAATTAAATCCACAAGGACTTTTTTTTACCACTACTATTCCTTTATATTGGCTTTTAAAATGTACAAATGCAGCAATTTATAATTTGGATGAAAGATTTATCATTTGGAAACACTTTTTGAAAGATAAAAAGTGCATTTTACATACAACTATATAGATCAGACCAAAATGAGGGACAAATGAGGAGGAAAGAGGGACAGAGGGACATTGCTCCAAATCAGGGATGGTCCCTCGAAATCAGGGATAGTTGGGAGCTATGCCGATTGGCCAGGGAGTCCTAAGACTCCCTGGCCAATCGGGTCCCAGGACCCACTTCCTGATTGGCCAGGAGGAGAAGCAGGAAGACATTAGTGAATATTAATTCTCTTAATGTTACACAAGTGGGCGGGCTCGGGGCGCAGTGCTCTGCGCCTCGAGCCCACCCACTTGTGTGACATTAAGAGACATTAAGAGAATTAATATCACCCTTTTGAAGCCAATTAGAGCCTTATGCCACGTACACACGAGCGGACTATCCGACGGACTTTCGGCGGACTTCCAACGGACTTTCCCAACGAATGGACTTGCCTACACACGATCACACTAAAGTCCGACAGATTCGTATGTGATGACGTACGACCGGACTAAAATAAGGAAGTTCATAGCCAGGAGCCAATAGCTGCCCTAGCGTCGGTTTTTGTCCGTTGGACTAGCATACAGACGAGCAGACTTTTCAATAGGAACTAGGTCCGGCGGAATTCCGACGTAAAGATTTGAAACATGTTCCAAATCTAAAGTCCGTCAGATTTTCGACCGAAAAAGTCCACTGCAGGTCCGATGAAGCCCACACACGGTCGAATTGTCCGCCGGACTCTGTCCCTCGGACCAGTCTGGTCGAAAAGTCCGCCCGTGTGTACGCGGCATAAGGCTCTAATCGTGTACTTCCAAAAAAAAAAAAAACGCACACTGAAATCCATGCATGTAAATCAGGGGCCGGACGCATGAATTAGTTGGGCGGCGCCCCTGCGTCCTGCATGAGCAGCCGCCACTGCATGGTAGCCAATCAGCTTCTAACTTCAGCTTGTTCAGTTAGGCTTTGATAATGAAACCTGGAAGCTGATTGGTTTCTGTGCAGAGCTGCACCAGATTTAGCATTCTCCAGTTTTAGCAAATAACCCCCCCATGGTGTCACAGCAGCGAACACGCTAGCATGTTCCTGGCACTGTCGCCTCTGTATGAAGCCCGCTGTTCACACGGAGGCACACGTGAGCGAGCAGTCGGATGAAATTACACGCTAAGTAAATCAATTTTCAGCAACATGCAATTCTCGTGTCATTCTTTTGGCACAGAAGAGATGGAAACCGGTTATCAGCGTGTAGAAGGAAATTCAGGCTTTCACAGTCGGTTCTATGGGAAAAGCCAAGCCTTAAATCCATGAATTTTACATAAGAACACAAAAGAGCAGACAGGGAGATGGAGATACAACAAGACAGGTAAATGCGCAGTAATAGGGAAGCTTAAAGAGACCCTGTCTAAAGAAATTAAATGCCAGCTACCTACAAAAAAGGTAATGTACTCACCCTTCCAGTTTCCCGTGTCCCCCCCCACCCCCCCACCTTCATCAGTCTCTTCACCATTCAATACTTTGAGAAATGTCAGATACCGGTGTCCCCCGCTGTGTGCTCGTGTGTCACGTACCTGGCAGTGGCGGCTGGTGTTTTTTTGGGGGGGGGGCGCAAAACAACCACCCATCAACCCCCCCCACATCAAGCGGCACCCCACCCCCCCGAGCAGCACCCACCCCCTGCTATTTGCCGGTTGGTCCGGACCTTACCCCATTGGTGACTCCGTGTTCTCTCCCCCACGGCGGCTTCCAGCTCCTCCCCTCCTCCTAATAGGCATCCAATAGGATCGCCTGTCCTTTCAGCCAGTCGGATGTCCGGTGTCAAAGCCAGCTTCCTGACGGACCGGGAGGAGGATCAGTGTTACAACAGTGAATATTCATAGGTGGGTGGGCCGGAGCGCACTCTCTGTGACCCGAGCACACCCTACATTGAAGCCTATTAGGCATGTGCAATTCGTTTAGTTCCGAATTAGTTTTTTAACTAAGTTTGACAAATTCGTTCATTCCGAAATATCAATTTCCGAAATTTCGAATTTCAAGTTTCCAAAAATTTCTAGATTTCGAATTTTCGGAATTTCGGAAATTCGAAAATTTGAAAATCCGAATTTTCGGATTTCCGAATTCCGATTTTTCGAATTTCCAAATTTCCGAAAAAAAGCAAAGTAACAAATGAAACGAAAACTAACACATTTTTTGTTAGTGCACATGTCTAAAGCCTATTAGAGCCTCTGGCTCTAATCAGTGCTTCAAAAAAACAGCCCCCCCACATTGGAATCCATGCGCCGTTGTCCTGAAAGGGGCCGGACATATGGATGGGGGGGTGGCGATGGACAGGGGGGGCGGCACCCATGCACCCTTAACCGCATCCCGACCGCCTCACGCAGATATACTGCGGCAGAAGGGCACGTACAGGCAGATTAATGTACCCGTATGTTGCCCTTTAAGAGGCGGCTTGCGTGCGCCGGGAGCTCCGTGATCGCGGGTCCTGTGGACTCGGTGTCCGCGGGGATACCCGCAATCGTCTCACGGTGAGGAAGAACGGGGAGATGCTGATGTAAACAAGCATCTCCCTGTTCTGCCTAATGACACTGTCACTGATCACAGCTCCCTGTAATCGGAGCGGTGATCAGTGTCGTGTCACAAACAGCCCCTCCCCCCCACGGTTAGAATCACTCCCTAGGACACACTTAACCCCTACAGCGTCACCTAGTGGTTAACCCCTTCACTGCCAGTCACATTTTTACAGTAATCAATGCAATTTTTTCGGCATTGATTGCTGTATTAATGCCAATGGTCCCAAAAATGTGTCAAAATTGTCCGATGTGTCCGCCATAATGTCGCAGTCACGATAAAAATCGCTGATCGCCGCCATTACTAGTAAAAAAATTAAAAAATAAATAAAAATGCCATAAAACGATCCCCTATTTTGTAAACGCTATGACTTTTGCGCAAACCAATCAATATACGCTTATTGCTATTTTTTTTTACCAAAAATATGTAGAGGAATACGTATCGGCCTAAACTGGGGAAAAAAAATGTATATATTTTTTGGGGATATTTATTATAGCAAAAAGTAAAAAATAATGCGTTTTTTTTTAAATTGTCGCTATTTTTTTGTTTATAGCGCAAAAAATAAAAACCGCAGAGGTGATCAAATACCACCAAAAGAAAGCTCTATTTGTGGGGAAAAAAGGACGTCAATTTTGTTTGGGTGCAACGTCGCACGACCGCGCAATTGTCGGTTAAAGCGACGCAGTGCCGAATCGCAAAAAGTGCTCTGGTCTTTGGCTGGCAAAGTGGTCCGGGGCTGAAGTGGTTAATAGACGGGCCTGGTAGAGGCCGAGAAGTCTTTTCTTACACATCTTGTCCTATTTCCCCCCGGGGATGATGGCAGAAGGGCATAACAGGGCACAGAGTGGCACGGGTGCCTGTAGAAGATCTGGGACATGTGCGGTCCATCTCGTTCTGAATTGAAATTCAGACACATTTTTGGGAATTCGACAAATTTAAACGAATCCGAACTAACAAATCAAAATTTCAGGTGAAATTCGAATTCGAATAATTTTTGAATCAAATCGTTTTCTAATCGAATACGAATTCCCAAAGAGATTAACCACTTAAAGACCGCCCACCGCATATATGCTGCGTCAGGGAGGCTCTATTGCACAAACAACGTACCTGTATGTAATAGATACTGTGGACGTGCGGAGGAGGAGCCGGTGCGCGTTGCCCGGGCAGACCCAATGTCCGCCGGCCACCCGCGATCGCGGTACAAAGAGGAAGAACGGGGATTTGCCTATGTAAACAAGGCGGATCCCCGTTCTAACAGGGGACAACATGGAGATCTGCTGTTCCTAGTGATTAGGGACAGCGATCTCTGTGTTGTTCCTGTCAGCACTTCCCCCGCACAGTAAGAAAACACACCGAGGGAACACAGTTGACCCCTTGATCGCCCCTGGTGTTAACCCCTTCCCTGCCAGTGTCATTTATACAGTGATCAGTGCATTTTTTTTTTAGCACTGATCACTGTATTGGTATCGCTGGTCCCAAAAAGTGTCAGATTTGTCCGCTGCATTGTCGCAGTCCCGCTAAAAATCGCTGATCGCCACCATAACCAGTAAAAATAATTAAAAAAAATTAAAGTCCATAAATCTATCCTCTATTTTGTAGACGCTATAACTTTTGCGCAAACCAATCAATATACGCTTATTGAGATTTTTTTTTTTATTCTTTACCAAAATATGTAGAGGAATACATATTGGCCTAATCTGATGATTACATTAGATTTTTTAGATATTTTTTTTTTTGGATATCTATTATAGCAAAAAAAATATTGTTTTTTATTCCAAATTGTTGCTTTTTTTTGTTTATAGCGCAAAAAACAGAAACCGCAGAGGTGATCAAATACCAACCAAAGAAAGCTCTATTTGTGGGGAAAAAAAGGACATCAAATATGTTTGTGTACAATGTCGCACGATCGTGCAATTGTCAGTTAAAGCAAGGCTGTGCCGTATCACAAAAAATGGCCTGGTCATGAAGTGGGTAAATCCTTCCAGGGCTGAAGTGGTTAAAATAGAATAGAATAGAAAATAAAGGAATAGAATAGAAAATAAAATATTAGAATATATTAGACTAAAACAGAACAGAAAACAAAATAAAAGAATAGAAAAAAAAGGATAGAATAGAAAATAAAAGAATAGAGTAAAATAAAGGAACATAATAGACTAGAATAAAAAAAAAAATAGAATAGAATAAAATAGAATATAACCATCTTCTGAAACTTGAAATTCAAATAAAATAAATTCTAATTTGAATTGAAAAGAATATAGAATAGAAAATAAAATAATAGAATAGACAAGAATAGTAAAGAATAGAATAAACAATAGAAAAGAATAGAATATTATGATTTATTATTATACAGGATTTATATAGCTTGAGTAGCGCTTTACAACAGTGGGGCAGACAATACAATTACAAAACAATTCAATACAGGAAGAATCCTTAGCTCGTTAGAGCTTACAATCCAGGAGGAATAGAAAGAAAATAATAATATAATCGTTTTACGAAATTCTAATTTTCAAATAGAATAAATTTGATTTTGAATAGAAAATAATAAACTAGAATAGAAAGGAAAAGAACAGAAAGAATAGAATAGAATAGAAAATAAAATAATAGATTATAATAAAGGAAAACAGAACAGAATAGAAAATAAAAGAATAGAAAATAAATGAACAAAATAGACAAGAATAAAAAAATAATAGAATAAAATAGAACCATCTTCGGAAATTTAAAATTCAAATAAAATAAACACTAATTTGAATTGAATTGAAGAGAATAGAATAGAATAGTAAAAAATAGAATAAACAATAGAAAAGAATAGAATAGTAATAATATAACCGTTTTACGAAATTCAAATCGAATAAATTTGATTTTGAATAGAATAGAAAATATTAAACTAGAATAGAAAGGAAAAGAATAGAATAGAAAAAAACTATAGAATAGAATGGAATAGAAAGAATATAACCATCTGCCAAAATTCGAATTTCGAATAGAATTAATTTGAATCAAATGGAATTTGAAAAATTCTAATAGTTTTGAATTAGAATAAACAAAACAAATTCTGAGAACGAATTAAACAAATTTAAGTAAATTAATTTATGTAAATAACGAATTGATACTAAACAAAACAACTTTGTCCGTTCTGCACATGTCCAATCTCGGGTGTGTGGTCAGACAGGCAGGAGTCGGCAACAATCGGGTGGCAGGAGTGCAGAATAAGGAGCCAGGAGCAGAGTCAAAGCCAGACCAAGGTCAGTTTTAAGCAGGTGGGGAAGGTACCAGAACAGCAGCCAGAAGACAAGGTCGGGGTCACAAGCCGGAGTCAGCAACAGGTGTTCAGGAACAAGCAGAATCAGCAAGCCGGGTCTGGATACAGAAGTACACGGGATCAGCTCACAGGCATAAAGATCTGACAACCATTCAGCAATGCGCTAGAGTCCTGTATGACTTTAAATAGGTCTCTGGGCACCAAAGTCCAACCAACATGCAGGCTCGCGTGTATACGCATGTGCTCGTGTAGATGCGTGCAGAGTCCTAATTCTGTGCACAGTTCTGCGCGCACGTGCATTCCTTTGAGCACGGGTTTGAGCATGAGTTTGAGCGTGGTTTTCCTGACACTGTGGTTTGGTCATTCAACCCTTTTGTTACTGCATGATTCAGAGGTCAGGGGAAGAAACCATGAAATGCAGCAGGGGACGAAGAAATGTAATAATGCTGGAAGTGTTGAACGCAAAAAAGGTACAGACAGGCTGCAGTGTTAGAACAGGGAGTGGCAGGAGCCACGAACCACCAAAGAGGTAACTTGCCAGGGTCTTGTTAGAGTGAACCCACTTTATCTGCATAGGGAAGCGAATCTCAGGAATAATTAATTAGTCAGCCTAATTGCTTTTATACGAGACAAACCATTTAAAACTGACAAGGGTGCTTACAATGACCAGTTTTCTTTATGCATGTAAAAACCTTTATCCCAAAAGGAGAAAAAAACTGTTTACTGTAACTGATTATAAAGTGTTAACTGGAGTTTGGCTTCAATTTGTTGGCGTATATCTAAATGTGTTAGTCCATCTAACACTCCCCTACCTCCAGATTAACCATTTCAATATCCAAAGGTGCCTCCAGTGTTCCTTCATCCAGAGTGTATTTAAATCTGCTAATGCATTTAATACTCCTCCCCCCCCAGCCAGGCTGGCAGTGCTGTCGTCTGCTGTGCCTCCTGTGCTCATTCCTCCAGAGTGGTGTCTAATACAGGAGGTGTATTACTGGCTAGCAGTGGCGGCTGGTGTTTGGTAGACATGTGCACTGACAAAAAATGTGTTCATTTTTGTTTTCGTTTCATTCGTTTTTTTGCTTTTTTCGGAAATTCAGAAATTCTAAAACTCGGAATTCCGAAATTCAAATTTCCGAATTTTTGAATTTCCGAATTTCCAATTTCCAAAAGTCCAATTTCCGAAATTTCGAATTTTCCAATTTCCAAAATTTTGAATTTCCGAATTTCCAAAATTTCTGAAATTTCTGAACTTCCGAAATTCTAAATTCGGAAATTCCGAAATTAACGAATTTGTCAAAATTAGTTAAAAAACTAATTCGAACTAAACGAATTGCACATGTCTATTGTTTGGTTGGGTCATAGGCACCCCCCAGGCAGTCGGTCACCAGCCTTGCACTTACCCCATCTCCTGGGCTTCCCCTGCGTCTCCTCCCTCCTCGGCGGCCAATGGGATCGCTTTTCCTCTCGGCCAATCGGGGTGACGGGTCTCAGGACCCGCTTCCTGACTGGCCACAGTAGAATCAGCAAGACAATAGTAAATATTAATTTGCTCTTTTCCACAACTTGGTGGGCACTGCGCCCCGAGCATACCCTTTTTTTTAAGCCAATTAGAGCCTCAGGCTGTAACCATGTTCTTCTAAAAAAAAAAAAAAAACATTGGAATCCATGCGTCCGGCACCCTGCATGTAGATTAGGGGGCGGGGCGCATGAATCGGGGGGGCAGCTCCCCGTATGGACGGGCCGCCACTGCTGGCCAGATCACCAGGTGAAAGCAGAGGGGGAAAAAAAGCCTAAAGAAAAGAAAACAAATGCAGCCACCACATCTAATGTTTGGTTATGTGCAATATAATACAGTTTTGGTTTTAATACCGCATTTAAAGCAAAAATCAATGAAAAAAGTGCAGCGGCTAATATAAACCAATGTCCGAGTCGCTATCAGGGGTTTGGCTGGTGGGTCGGTCCTCGGTGATCACCGGAGATCGGCGCCCTCTTCACATCACATCTTACGCCGGTACCGCCTCCTATCACCGCTATAGAGGGGGATCATTGCCGTTGCGCCGATTCCTTCTCTTGGGTAAAGAGGAAAGAAATGTTTTTGAAAAGTAAAGCACAACAGCAGTTTGTTTATCCCCTCGGGGAAGCTGCGCTACAAATCAGGCGGCTCGGAATGGTACAGATCGCTGCTATGGTAACCGACTTCCTGCGCTGGTCCCTCCGCGTGGAGCCGCGGCACAGGCACCAGCCGCATCTATTTTCTATTTTTTTTTTACATTCTAGCGATAATGAGCGGGTCCCCCCCCCCCCCCCCGCTGCCTTTTCATTAATTATTGCAGAGTGTGCTATTCAGAGAACGCTGAGTGGAACGCACGCTGATGCCGAGCGAGGGTCGCAAGTTCGCAGCTTTTCTGACGGCTCTTATAATTACCCGGGAATGGAAACGTAGAGCATTACCTCCACCGGTAGTATCGGGGAAGAGCGACAAGGGGACGTATTCATTATATTACTGCGGAGAGCAATGATTTATCCACCAATACAATCTGACCTATTGACGCTCTATTCACACTTCAAAATCCTGTTATTTCCATTGCGACTTTACAGTGCACCTTGATGCGACTTTGGAATGAGCATGACTTTGCTGCGACTTTGGCTTTGACCATGTGACTGTGTGTGCTCTACCAAGTCGCATGTACAGTGTCTCACAAAAGTGAGTACACCCCTCACATTTTTGTAAATATTTTCTTCTATCTTTTCATGTCAACCTCTGGATATGACGCTGAGCATGTGCACTCAACTTCTTTGGTCGACCATGGCAAAGCCTGTTCTGAGTGGAACCTGTCCTGTTAAACCGCTGTATGGTCTTGGCCACTGTGCTGCAGCTCAGTTTCAGGGTCTTGGCAATCTTCTTATAGCCTGGGCCACCTTTATGTAGAGCAGTGGTTCTCAACTCCAGTCCTCAGGACCCACCAACAGGCCAGGTTTGCAAGATAGCTGAAATACATCACAGGTGATATCACTTGCTGCTCAGTGATTGCAGCATTCTAGTCTGCAACTCCCCAAGGTAATACTTAAAATCTGACCTGTTGTCCCGAGGACTGGAGTTGAGAACCACTGATGTAGAGCAACAATTCTTTTTTCCAGATCCTCAGAGAGTTCTTTGCCATGAGGTGCCATGTAGAACTTCCAGTGACCAGTATGAGAGAGTGAGAGCGATAACACCAAATTTAACACACCTGCTCCCCATTCACACCTGAGACCTTGTAACACTAACAAGTCACATGACACCGGGGGAGGGAAAATGGCCAAGCATGTCTCCAGACCTAAACCCTATTGAGCATCTGTGGGACATCCTCAAACAGAATGTGGAGGAGTGCAAGGTCTCTAACATCCACCAGCTCTGTGATGTCGTCATGGAGGAGTGGAAGAGGACTCCAGTGACAATCTGTGAAGCTCTGGTGAACTCCATGCCCAAGAGGGTTAAGGCAGTGCTTGAAAATAATGGTGGCCACACAAAATATTGACACTTTGGTCCCAATTTGGACATTTTCACTTAGGGGTGTACTCACTTTTTTTGCCAGCGGTTTAGACATTAATGGCTGTGTGTTGAGTTATTTTGAGGGGACAGAGGCTCTCCGGTGCCCCCCACCTCTGGCCACATGCGGTATTGCATGCAATAGAAGTCAATGCGGAACGAATTATCTTTGTTTCTATTGACTTATATGGGGAAACTTGCTTTGATATGCGAGTGCTTTGGATTACAAGCATTCTCCTGGAACGGGTTATGCTCGTAATCCAAGGTTACTCTGTATTGGCTAAATGGTGCTATTTTTTCAAACATTAAAGGCGACCAACCCACATCCCTAAAACATAACAAAATGCATAAAGTTTTCCTCTGAGTGGGACTTTAAATGGGTAATAGTCGTCTAAACGTCATACCATTGTCATAAAAGTATTGGTGTTATTTAAAATCGGTTAAAAGGTAAGGTGTACAATACATACAAATACAAAGATATACAAAAAGGAAGAAGCAGTTGAAAATGACCACTACTCTGTTGAGCAAGGGGCAACAGAGATAACCCAACGCGTTTTGAGCCTGCAATATTAATTCTCTTCTTCAGGGGTAAGTGGTTTTACAGCAGGACATGAATACGTCTATAATTGATAAGAAGAAAGTATAAAAATATATATATACATTTCTATAGAGTAGACATATCATCGATCAAATGGATGAATTACATATAAAACAACTGACCGTCCATCTTGCATAGAAAATCAGAAATTTTTTATTTAAAATTTAAAAACGATTGGGACATTGTTGCTGTCTCACATCCCCACCGATTCGGGTCCAGGAAGAGACCTATGCACCCAGAGAGCAACCCAAGGGCCCACACCAGTTGCTCACAGGGGGCGCTTCAAGGACAATCCTAAAGGGAATTCCCACAAGTGGCCCAAAAACACAATATAATAAATAATAATATATATATAATATATAATAAATTAATCTAATAATAATAATAATAATAGTGAAACCCCACCAGATAAGGAATTAGCCCTAAAAGAGGGAGGGGAAGGAAGAGAAAATGTGTCTCTTCATGTTAGATACATACCTAGCTAGTTATCAGTGGCGTCACTAGGGGGTGGCTTTTGGGGCTATAGCCCCAAATCTGGGGCCCATAGCCCCGAGTCTCTGCAGGGGTCCCCAAGAGAAGGGTAGGCTCTCTGGGGACCCTGATGTAAGTGTGGGGGGGGGCTCTCTGGGGATCCTGATTTAAGGGGGAGGCTCTCTGAGGATCCTGATTTAAGGGGGAGGGTCTCTAAGGATCTTGATTTAAGGGGGAGGGTCTCTGGGGACCCTGATTTAAGGGGAAGGCTCTCTGGGGACCCTAATGTAAGGGGGGCTCTCTGGGGACCCTGATGCAAGGAGAGGCTCTCTGGGGACCCTGATATAAGGGGGGGGCTCTCTGGGGATAAATATACACACAGGTATATTATATACATGTATATGCCGCCCAATCGTATGACTTTCTTTACTACGCTGCTATGGGCTCTAGCCCCAGATCTTTTGTAGACCTAGCAACGCCACTGCTAGTTATTATGCTTGGGAAAAGGTGGAGGGGAGGACCTGCTGGTGAGATGGTGCCCACTTGCAACCGACAAGGACTTGTAGTCCACAATATGTCAATAGGCCTATAAATTGAGAGAGGAACCAGGGAGAAGTCACAAAGGAAGAAATAACAGCAACAAACAGAAGCAAAGGGAGTGAGGGGGTGGGGAAGAAGGGGGGCGAAGAGGGGGGCTGGGAAAGAGGAGGGGGTGAGGAAAGAAAAAAAGAGAAGAAAAGGGAATAAAGGAGAGAGAGAGGGGGGATAGGAAGAAAAGGGGGGGGGTAGGAAGAAATAGGGGGGGGGGGGTAGGAAAGACATGAGGGTACAGAGAAGAAAAAAAGAGTAGGGGGAGAGAAAGAGAAGAAAAACAAAATGAGAAAATACAAAAAATAAAAAAATAAACAGCAGAAACAGCAACACCGTCAAGTCACCAAGTGGTGTTCATCTGTATGCAGATAATCGTTGATATTAAGCTGTAATCTTCTTGTGATAGCTACAAATTTCAACATCAATGGATAAAAAAAGAAACGGAGACTGGAAAAAAAAAACACAGATGGGGAAGATATGGAAGTGGAAAAGAGGGAGAGGGGAAATGGAAAACGGGAAAAGGGAGGAAGAAGACTAAAGAGGTGAAAAACTAAAGCTGGTTTGCTGATTTTTACCCCAAAAGAGAGAGATATGGGTACCTTAGATCGAGATTGCTGCCTATATGGTCCTCTCACCCCCAGGTGCGCAGCATGGAGCGGTGAGAAAGGCAGCACCTTCTTGCGCCCCCCCCCAAGACAGGGGCGCACGAACAGCGTCTCCAGCACACCTGCCTGATGTTGGCGCCGAGGACCGCGCAATGACGCCACGACGTCAGGCGAAGGCCCGCCGGGCGTCACAGGGCGCCGGGGCTGACGTGATGACGTCAGGAACTCAGGCGGAAGTCACCAGGCGCCATACAGCGCCGGCAAGCCCTTCCTCTCCATCAGGCAGGTGTGCGAATTGGATGCGGCTTACGCTGCATCCAATTTGCAGGACATTTCTATTGCACTCCGCATTGCCCAAAAAACGTGTGCGTTTTCTGGGCAGTGCGGTGCGAATTGCAGGCACGTATTCTTCTATGGGAGCGCATCTGATTCGCAGATGTGTTCCGTTGTGAACAGGCATTTTCTCCCCCTCCTCACCACACCTCCCCCCTCTCCCTGCTCAGCTGATCCGCAGATACAACGGAGAGGCCCCGCTGAACAGCTGCTTTTTCTCTTTGCAGAGAAAACGGGAGCTGGAATTCGCACCGCACATGTGTGAACCCAGCCTTATAGTGGGACTGCTATATTGCGGCGGACGTTCTGACACTAACTGACATTTTGTGGGAACCAGTGACACTAATACAGTGTTCAGTGCTAAAAAAAATGCACTGTCACTGTACTAATGACACTGGCTGGGAAGGGGTTAGCATTAGGGGCGATCAACGGGTTAAATGTGTGCCTAGCCAGTATTTCTGTGTATTGTGTGTTGTGCTTTTACTAGGGGAAGTAATTGATTTTATTCTCTGCTTTGCAGGGAAAGAAAATATATTACTTCCCCGCTAAAAAATATATCCAAAAACATTTTTAAAAATCGAATTTCTTCATGACCTTAGGCCAAAACGTATTCTTCTATATGGTTTTGATAAAAGCCCCCCAAAAATCCCAATAAACGTATATTATTTGGTTTGCATGAGCCCTGGTTCACACGGATGCGTGGCAAGAAATGCGTGTTTCCCGCACCGCATTGCATCGCACGGAGTCCATGGGATCTGCTGCGGGTGTCATTTTTTTAGATTGACGGCACCCTGAAAGAGTTCGCAAAACGCAGTGCGATTGCCAGAATCGAATTGCATTGGGTGAATTCAGTTTAGTTCAGCGAAATCCAAACAAATCGAAGCAAAAGGTGCGCAAAGTCCCACATTTCCTTGTCTTTAGAAAGCAGTCATAGTCTGAGTAGAAAAGCCCGTTCCCGGCCAGCATTTTGCACAGAAGGAGCCTTGCTCTCGGCGTGGAAGCAGTGGTCTCTCTGAAGAGGTCCAGCATGCTCCCCTTCTGAGTCAGATGTAGAGCTCTCCTATCACCAGGGGACATAAGCTTTTCTGATTCACCAGGAGGCAATTCAGACCACTGCTTCCACACAAAGGGTCCTTCTCTGCAGCATGTTGACAGGGCGCAGGCTTTTCTACTCAATCTGTGGCTGTCTTCTAAAGAAAAAGAAACCGTAAAACCTTGCAGACCTTCTATGGAATGTACAGTAAAACCTCGGATTGAGAGTAATTGGTTTGAGAGCGTTTTGCAAGTCAAGCTAAATTTTTTCATAAATTTTGACTTGATAAACAATCGATGTCTTGATATACAAGTAGTATCATGTCAGAAGTGGGTATAAAAAAAGAAGAGAGGCGCCTCTAAGTGTAGCAATATGGTTACATTTAATGAAGGTACAACATTTAGCAACTCTCATGGCTGATTATTAAAAGAGGCACATCTAAGTATGCAGGTCTAAAACTGTCTACATAGACCATCCCCCGCACCGCCATCAACTTCGTCCCTTCCACACTGCACTCCACGAGCGATTCAAGCCTCGCTTTCAGATCGCTCTACACCGCGGTAGTCTTCAATTGCAGACTGACAACGGTGAGAGCCGGCGGTGCAGAAGATGGTCTATGTCAGTGGTCTCCAAACTGTGGTCCTGGGGCCCTTTGCTTGATTTTATCTGGCCCTTGGGGCACTATTTCATTAACTGACACCAACAAAGGGGCACAGTTCCTCCCAATGACACCAACAATGAGGCCCAATGACATCAATGGTGGTGGACCATTCCTCTCAATGACACCAACAATGAGACCCAATGACACCAAGATGGGGGACCATTCCTCCCAATGACACCAACAATGAGGCCCAATGACACCAAGATGGGGGACCATTCCTCCCAATGACACCAACAATGAGGCCCAATGACACCAAGATGGGGCACAGTTCCTCCCAATGACACCAACAATGAGGCCCAATGACATCAATGATGGTGGACCATTCCTCCCAATGACACCAACAATGAGGCCCAATGACACCAAGATGGGGGACCATTCCTCCCAATGACACCAACAATGAGGCCCAATGACATCAATGATGGTGGACCATTCCTCCCAATGACACCAACAATGAGGCCCAATGACACCAAGATGGGGGACCATTCCTCCCAATGACACCAACAATGAGGTCCAATGACATCAATGATGGTGGACCATTCCTCCCAATGACACCAACAATGAGGCCCAATGACATCAATGGTGGTGGACCATTCCTCCCAATGACACCAACAATGAGGCCCAATGACACCAAGATGGGGGACCATTCCTCCCAATGACACCAAAGATGGGGCACAATTCCTCCCAATGACACCAACAATAGGGCCCAAAGACACCACTGAGGGGGGACAATTCCTACCAAAGACACCAACGATAGGGCATAATTCCTCTCACCGACACCAAAGATGGGGCATTGTTTTCTCCAACTGGTGCTGGGACTTTTTCTACTCCAGATGGCCACAGTCTGGACCCCTAACTTCTTAAGGACAGTAAACTGGCCCTTTGTATAGAAAGTTTGGAGACTCCTGGTCTATGTGGACAGCTTTACCCCTGGATGCCTGCATACTTAGATGTACCTGTTTTCTGTTTCAATGGTTTTCATTAATCGTTTACGTAGAATGTTAAAGAACCGTCAGTAGAACAGCGAACAGTCCTCGCTTGCTCCACGTGTATCAGATAAACAGTTGAACATGAAAGCAAACATCCAAGCATGGAAACAGTTTAACAATCTAATAGGGCTGTGGAAATTAAAGATTAATTCCTAGAGTAATCTTTCATTTTTTTGATCGATCAAAATTCTTTTGATCGGTACTCACCTCTCCACCGGCTTCCGGGTCTTCAGGGAGTTCCGTCGGAGATTCGGTGACGTCACCGGACTCCTCCCCCCTTCCCCAAGTGCCTCCATCTGCTAACGAAGGGAAGGGGGGAGGAGTCCGGTGACATCAATGTCCGTGACGTCACCGGACAGCCTGGACAGTGATGGTAAATATGGATGTGGTTAACTGGGATCATTCAGTGAGCTAAGTGTAGGCAAATTTGATAACCTCCATTTTTAACATTGTTGTCCTTAGAGGATGAGAAGCTGTGATATTTTTGCCGTGTGGATCGGCTTCTGCTGTTGCCATGACGGTGGCGCTTGCTTTTGATTGACGTGTGACGTCCTAGCCATGCCCCGCTATGTCCGGCTTCAGCCGTTGCCATAACAAAAGCTAAAAGTAGTTGGATCTGCATGTGCGTTATGATTAATCGAAATTAGTCGATTAATCGATTTTAAAAAATCGATTCATCGGACACGAAAATTTTAATCAGTAACAGCCCTACAATCCAACAATTGAGTTCTAGGCTTAATACAGAAAAATATAGACCCGACTCGCAGGTTAGATCCTTTATTGTAGCCCCCCCCCTCAACATATATTAACTAAAATGGGGGGCAGGACAGTGTCTAGTGCTGAAATACTGGCAGAACATGGAATCTACCTGTACACTGCGGTGTAGTCGTTCTATCAGCCACTCCCTGCATTGAGTGTGTGTGTGTGGGACAACTTGGTCTCAGTTAAACCTCATAACTAAGGTAAAATCACTGCAAAATAATCTGGGTGGCTTGAAAACATAGCTGTTAAGGTTCATTCAGCAATTGTTTAACATAACTGTCCCCCATAGGGGACCCTATACTCAACATTATACCTTGGCGAGTCTGGGTTAACCAAGAAGAAGGAAGGCAAGAAAATCGTGGAAGCATAATGCCAGAGGTAAGCATGAAATTAGGCTATGGTAGAAGAGAAGAGGAGAGAGAAGAGGGAAAGGTGGGTCCATCCGGGAATCCATGGTCGGCCGTCTGAGTGGGTAGCCTTATGTCTCGGGGATCTGTAGGTAAGTGAGCCAGGGGGACCATATTTTCTCAAAAAGAGGTTGTAAGTCATTTAGAATGCTCACTATCTTCTTGTTTAACATGATCCAATTTAGTTTGCGTTTCATCAATGCTAAGTCTACAATGGGGCTTTTCCAGGCTGATGCAATGGCTATTTTTGCCGCTAAGAATATATAATATATCAAAGTCTGAGTATGTCTAGGGATGTTGTCCACTGGTTTGTTTAGGAGGGCGACTGAGGCGTCTTTAACAATATTAACCATCGTGATTGATAATATGAATGAGTGGACCCTGATCCAGAAGTGATGAACCAAGGGGCACGTCCACCATATATGGAGTGGTAAACCTACCTGTCCACAATCCCTGAAACAGAAGGCCGAGGCTCCTGGATACATTTTGGAAAGGTGTTCTGGTACCAGGTACCACCTGGAGTGTACCTTATATCCCGCTTCAATCAGGGCAACATTGAGGATGCCTTTGTGGAGCTGTATGCTCCATTTACTCCAGTCCTCTGTCTCGGGGCTAATTTCCAGATCCCTCTCCCATGCCACCTGATATGGGAGTCTGGTTAGAGGGGCAGTGAACTTTTTGTAGAGCACGGAGATGCCCCCCCGGAGAGCAGAATCCTGCATGCACCTATTTTCAAAGGTGGTGCGCACTCTCAGGTCAGACCCGTTTTTCTGTAAAGATTGGACAAAATGTTGGATTTGTTGTAGTTGGCATCCCCAAGCTGCCTGTGTAGTGTGAGGAAGGATGTATTCCTCTGTGATCTAGGCAGTCGCCTATCCGGAATAGTCCCTTGTTTACCCACCAGCTAAACCTGTCGGGTTGTCTGCCTGGGAGGAACAGGGGATTGCAGAAGAGCGGGGCCACTGAAGTGTGGGTGGACCTTAGAGACCATCTTTTACAACTCATTTCCCATATGTTTAAGGAATGAAAGAGTGTCGGACTCAAAATAGCTTTGCGGTGCTTTGGGGAAGTCCAAAGGATAAGGTCCATTGCTAATGGATTACATGCCTGAGCTTCCAATGGGACCCATTTAGGGGAATAATGAGGGCTGTGCAGTTTGAGTAATTGGGCTAACTATATAATACTTTCGAAACTCGGACACCCTCATACCCCCCACGTCTTTGGGGGCGTGCATTGTAGCCCGGGCTATTCTAGAACCTTTATTACCCCAGATGTAATGGAGGATTTTGGATTGGAAGCGGCGTATGGCGGAGACGGGGACTTAGATAGGTAAAGTTTGAAAGTAATATAGAAGCCGTGGGAGAACTATCATTTTGACTGATGCAATTCTACCCATCCATGACAGGTTCGCATCGGACCATGCCTTCATGTCTTCCAATGGGGGGGGGCAAACAAGGGTGGGTAGTTAGTTTTGTAGAACAAGATAACATTAGAGGTCAGTTTAATACCCAAATAAGGGACGACTGTTGCCACGAGTTGGGATTTGATACTCTGGAGTATCGAGGTTGACAAGTTGACATTCAGTGCCTCTGATTTATCCTGATTGACTAATGGGCCAGAAATTTTTCCTGAAACGGTTTAATAGGGACAGGGGATTTGGTATTGAGGTATGGGGGGACATGGTAAACAGCAAGAGATTGTCCGCAAATAGAGCACACTTATGACTCTTCCCCCCGCTTTCTATTCCCAAGACGTCCAGGTGGTGGCGGATCGCTATCGTCAGGGTTTCAATGGCTATCACAAATAGAATGGGAGATAGTGGGCATCCCTGTCGAGTACCCAAGGAGATTAGTATCAAGTCTGACTTATGACCCCTTAGAAATATCTGAGCTGAGGGTGTGCTGTACAGTGATTCCATTGAGGCCAAAAAGGTAGGACCGAAATTCCACCTAGCCTACACTCGGAAGAGGAAGGGCCATGACAACGAATCAAATGCATTGCGAATATCAATAGATATCAATATCAATAGATAGCAGCATCCCCTTTCGGTGTGGTCCACCATCCCAGGATGAATGCAATAGGGATATGAGGTCAATCGCCCTCCTGATCTGATCAGCCGCCTGTCTATTAGGCATAAAACCCACCTGGTCGGAGTGAATTTAGTCAGCCAAAAACATCAACATCTTCAGCTTCAGATCCGTGTTGATTAAGGATATAGGTCGGTAGTTGGCTACATCACTGGGATCCTTATGGGGTTTGGGAATAAGAGTTATAAAGGCTCTGTTGGAATCAGTGTCTATTGGATCGCCTTTTTGTATGTCCCTAAAAAAGCGTGCTAAGGAGGGGGCCAGCAAGGTGGAGAATTTTTTGTAGTATAGGGTTATGAACCCGTCCGGGGCTTGTGCTTTGCCCTTTGGGGCCTGGTTTATAGCAGCCAGAACCTCTTCCACAGTGATATCTCTATCTAGGAAGGCTCTATGTTCATCTTGTAGGGACCGGATGGGCAAGTGTTCAATAAATTTATCGAACTCCTGCTGGCCTGTGACCTTGCCATCATTATACAACTTTTTGTAAAAGTTTGGAATTCCGGCTTTAGGATTCTGAGTAAAGGAACTGTCAGATTTCCTGATCTTAGGGACATGGGGAGGGGGGCGTCTGGGGGCCAATCTCGTTGATAGTAGTTTATCCAATTGGGAATAGAATCTTGCCTGAGTCCATCGCAGTGGTTTTTCCGCCTTCGTGGTGAGGCAGACGTTTAATTCCAGGCGGGTGGACTCGATTCTATCCCGTAGATCTAGATAGGGATTATGCTTGTGTTCTTTGAGTAGGGCGGCTAATTCATCCTCTTTTTTGCTTCAGCAAGGCTTTGTAATTGTCTTCTATACCTGGCAGCCATCTAAATCAGGATACCTCTGATCGTGGCTTTGTGAGCGGCCCAAGTGCATACAGCAACAGCAGACTGCCAGCAGCCAGCAACAATAGACCCCTCCTTCAATAGTAGATCCATCCCAGCAACATAAGACTCCCCCAGCAAAAATAGATCCCATCGAGCAACAATACCCACCTCTAAGCACTGTTCCTTGGTTCAACCCCCTACCCACCTCCTCAGTTCCACCCCCTTTAGAGAATACAGAACCAAGTATCATTATGTGTTGATAACTAATTTGTATGAAATGCGTTAAAGAAAAGCAGTAAAATAGATCCCCTTCAACCAGCATCAATAGACCCCCCACCAGTAACAATAGATCCACCCCAGCAACAACAGACTGCAAACAGCCAGCATCATTAAACCCCCCCCCCCCCCCCCCCCGCAAGCAGGAACAATAGACTCCTCCTTCAACAGTAGATCCATCCCAGCAACATAAGACCCCCCCCCCCAGCAACATAAGACCTCCTCTAGCAAAAATAGATCCCATCGAACAACAATAGATCTCTTTCAGCATCAATAGATCCCCCCATAAAATAGATCCCATGCAAAATAGATCTCTTCCAGAATCAATAGATCCCCCCCGTAAAATAGATCCCCCAGCAGCCAGCATCAATGGACCCTCCAGCACCCCTTACCATTACATATATTTAGTGCTGGCATTCCCCTACACTCCCACTGAAAAAAGCCCTGCTTTTAAGTACAGTGATGTCCCCCAGGGGGCGCCGCCACAGTATGTTACAATGGTCCTTTTGACTGCATTTTTATTTTTTTAACAGTGTAGGTTTTTGTTAAAATCTGTAGAGCATACAGAGTACAGACAAATATAAAAGGTACAAAAAAAAGCACATAGAAACTTTTGACTGCATTTTACCACTTGACTATTATGTTGGGCTAATTGAACATCTGCCCGGCAGAAAAAAAGAATTACTAATATTTACTCATCTGTAAATAGCGAGCATAGCGCCCCCTCCATCTTGAAGAACTGCAGAAATGCCATGCACAGGGGCGTTGAATTATTGCTATGCCATCTGGCTCTGGCGAAGGACTGAAATGAAAGCTGTGTGTTTCAGCATTAATGTGTGTAATCTCCTGTCGCTCGGCTTGCTGTGGGCCCCGGTGGTCACTAGCTGGATTTGCGCTGGTTGTCTGGCACGAACGTGCTTGGAATGCTCAATTACAAAGCCTGAAAGACACGGAGGAAAGCGGCCAATTCACCCAACCCAGTGAAAGGACGGAGAGACGGTTCTGCAGAGGACAGCAGGAAGAAGAGACATTTCTGTAACATTCTCAGTTTGAGATCTCAAAATTCCTTTTAGATATTCAGTCCAAAGCCCAACTCCAGCTGTAATTTACAGTTGCACTTATTAATTTGCCACTGGCTGAATTTGTAAAATTGTAGCCTTTGTTGGTCCACCAATGCCACCAAAAGGCAATTAGAGGAGCCTCAAAATTTTGGTAGCAAAATTATTCGGTGTAATATTTCGGTGCTGGGATTAAACTTTATGGTCACAAATGCTACAAGGCCTATGAAGGAAAGCACTCCACCCCTACTGTGAAGCATGGAGGTAGATCTTGGCAGTTGTGGGGGCTACAGAAGTCAAGGGAATTTAGTCAAAATTGATAGGCAGATGAATGCAGCCCACCAGAAAAATAGAGGTTACTGCACATCATTACCGCTCACTGATTGTTTGCTATAGGTTACTATACATCATTACTGCTAACTGATTAGTTTCTAGAGGTTACTACAAATCATTATTGCTGACTGATTGGTTGCTAGAGATTACAGCAGATAATTACTGTTCACTGATAGGTTGCTTGACATCATTACCTCTGTATCAAATTGTGGGTGTGGCCAAACTGCACTAACATTGAAGCATTGTTACATACCAGGAGTTCAGGTGTGAAATATATACAGAAGTGTGAGCTACGTAGGGAGTGCAGGGTTGAGGGGTGCACTAAGTACGGCATGCAGGGTTGAGGAGTGCGCTACGTACAGAGTGGAGGGTTGAGGGGTGTGCAATATGCACGGTTGAGGGATGCGCTATGTACAGAGGGCAGGGTTCAGGGGTGTGCTGTGTGCAGGGTTCAGGGGTGCGCTATGTGCAGAGTGCAGGATTGAGGGGTGTGCTATGTGCAGGGTGCAGAGTTGAGGGGTGTGCTATGTGCAGAGTGCAGGGTTGAGGGGTGTGCTATGTGCAGAATGCATGGATGGGGGTGCGATGTGCAGAATGCATGGTTGAGGGGTGTGCTGTGCATCCAAGTTCTTACCCACCCCCAGGTACAAAGCTCTCCTCCCCTTGGATTCCAGTTCAGAGCTCATCCCCCTCCCCCTCAGTACCGAGCTTTCTGCCAAAATTCTCTCCCACCAACTAGAAAACAACAGAGTGGTGCTGCAGAAGAGCTAAAAACGAACACCATGTCCGTGCATTCCGGCCTCTGGAGGAGCTTCTGTCTGTGTGGATGCCCCACCCGAACGGCCACACTGGAGGTGGCAGAACTCTGGCCCCTGGCAAGCAGCAGCGCAGGCTCAAGGGGCAGCTTCTTTTGGCCCCCCAACAATGACAGGGCCCAGGGCAGCTGCCCCTTTTGCCCTGTGTTAAAGACGGTCCTGTATAGACTGTTCAAACCTAGTGCATGGTCCCCAGCCATGAACCTGTAGACTGTTCCAGTCTACCTGTTGCTTGAGCTGCTGTCAGTGAATGAGAAGTATGCTCTGCTAACAATACCTAACGTTCTGGAGTATCCCATAACCCACCCCCCCTTCCTGTTACCAGTTCTACAAGCAAATAAAATGTAAAAAGACATCCCCTAGACCAGAGGTGTCAAATTCAATTTCATAGTGGGCCGCATCAGCATTATGATTGCCCTCAAAAGGGCCAGGTGTATCTGTAAGATTAGATTTCCAGTGCATCCCCTCCCCTTACATTAGATGTCAAGAGCCACCCCACCATCAAAAGTTGAGTCGCCCACTCTCCCTTACATTACAGTTCACCCCCCTTTCCTTATGCTGCTGCTGGGAAGAAGCTGGATGCATTGCTTGAAAGCAGAAAGTAAGGGTCTGGAGGGGGGCTGGAGCTCTCCTGCAGCTGCCGAGAGGTGCAAGGGCCACATGAAAAGGCCTGGAAGGCCGGATTTGGCCCGCAGGCCTTGTGTTTGACACCTGTGCCCTAGACAGTTCACTGAGCTGGAGTGTATGGACCGTTGCTGTGTTCCTGGCTGCCTCTTGGGGAAAGAACCTGTAAATTCACAGCGGTCCCTTTGGGGGCAGCTCTACATACAGTATCTCACATAAGTGAGTACACCCCTCACATTTTTGTAAATATTTTATTCTATCTTTTCATGTGACAACACTGAAGAAATGACACTTTGCTACAATGTAAAGTAGTGAGTGTACAGCTTGTATAACAGTGTAAATTTGCTGTCCCCTCAAAATAACTCAACACACAGCCATTAATGTCTAAACCGCTGGCAACAAAAGTGAGTACACCCCTAAGTGAAATAGGTCCAAATTGGGCCCAAAGTGTCAATATTTTGCATTTTCCAGCACTGCCTTAACCCTCTTGGGCATGGAGTTCACCAGAGCTTCACAGGTTCTCACTGGAGTCCTCTTCCACTCCTCCATGACGACATCATGGAGCTGGTGGATGTTAGAGACCTTGCGCTCCTCCACCTTCCGTTTGTGGATGCCCCACAGATGCTCAATAGGGTTTAGGTCTGGAGACATGCTTGGCCAGTCCATCACCTTTACCCTCAGCTTCTTTAGCAAGGCAGTGGTCATCTTGGAGGTGTGTTTGAATTCGTCATCATGTTGGAATACTGCCCTGCGGCCTAGTCTCCGAAGGGAGGGGAACATGCTCTGTTTCAGTATGTCACAGTACATGTTGGCATTCATGGTTCCCTCAATGAACTGACACTCCCACCACCATGCTTGACTGTAGGCAAGACACACTTGTCTTTGTACTCCTCACCTGGTTGCCCCCACACACGCTTGACACCATCTGAACCAAATAAGTTTTTCTTGATCTCATCAGACCACTGGACATGGTTCCAGTAATCCATGTCCTTAGTCTGCTTGTCTTCAGCAAACTGTTCGCTGGCTTTCTTGTGCATCATCTTTAGAAGAAGCTTCCTTCTGGGATGACAGCCAAGCAGAACAATTTGATGCAGTGTGCGGCGTATGGTCTGAGCACTGACAAGCTGACCCCCCCCCCACCCCTTCAACCTCTACAGCAATGCTTGCAGCACTCATACATCTATTTCCCAAAGACAACCTCTGGATATGACGCTGAGCACGTGCACTCAACCTCTTTGGTCGACCATGGCGTGGCCTGTTCTGTGTGGAAGCTGTCCTGTTCAACCGCTGTATGGTCTTGGCCACTGTGCTGCAGCTCAGTTTCAGTGTCTTGGCAATCTTCTTAAAGCGGCCATCTTTATGTATATTTTTCAGATCCTCAGAGAGTTCTTTGTCATGAGTAGGGATGAGCTTCGTGTTCGAGTCGAACCCATGTTCGACTCGAACATCGGCTGTTCGATCGTTCGCCGAATTGCGAACGTTATGGGCCGTTCGCGCTAAATTCGTGTGGCGCGTCACGGCCCATAATTCACTGCGGCATCGCAGTGCATTGCTGGCTGATGATTGGCCAAGCATGCACTATGACCCGCATGCTTGGCCAATCACAGCGCTGTCAGTAGAGAGAGCTGTAATTGGCCAAAGCCAGGGTGGCTTTGGCCAATTACGGCTCAGGGCATTTAGTACACACCCCACACTATATAAGGCCGCCTGCACGGCGGCCCTGTGTAGTGTGTGTTCCGGTGTGCTGAGAGATAGAGAGAGAGAGAGACAGTGTCATTTGATTTGAGTTAGATAGATTAGGCAGAACAGTCAGTCAGTTAGCTGCACTTACAGTGTATTGTGTATATATATGCATCCCAGGTGTTGCATATATATATATACACTGTATTCAGTTTAGCTAGATCCGTTCCTGTTATCTTCTATCTAGACTATTTACATTTAATGCAGTGCGTCCTGCTCACAGTGTTCAGCTAGATCCGTTCCTGTTAAATTCCTACTGACCGGCAGGCTTGTCTGGTTACAGTATATAAAGCTACCTGAAGAAAATTACAGGTGTTCTATTTGATCCTATTAGTACCACGGTCAGGCAGCTAGACTATTTACATTTAGTACAGTGTGTCCTGCTCACAGTGTTCAGCTAGATCCGTTCCTGTTATCTTCCTACTGACAGGCAGGCTTGTCTGGTTACAGTATATAAAGCTACCTGAAGAAAATTACAGGTGTTCTATTTGATCCTATTAGTACCACGGTCAGGCAGCTAGACTATTTACATTTAGTACAGTGTGTCCTGCTCACAGTGTTCAGCTAGATCCGTTCCTGTTATCTTCCTACTGACAGGCAGGCTTGTCTGGTTACAGTATATAAAGCTACCTGAAGAAAATTACAGGTGTTCTATTTGATCCTATTAGTACCACGGTCAGGCAGCTAGACTATTTACATTTAGTACAGTGCGTCCTGCTCACAGTGTACAGCTAGATCCGTTCCTGTTATCTTCCTACTGACAGGCAGGCTTGTCTGGTTACAGTATATAAAGCTACCTGAAGAAAATTACAGGTGTTCTATTTGATCCTATTAGTACCACGGTCAGGCAGCTAGACTATTTACATTTAGTACAGTGCGTCCTGCTCACAGTGTACAGCTAGATCCGTTCCTGTTATCTTCCTACTGACAGGCAGGCTTGTCTGGTTACAGTATATAAAGCTACCTGAAGAAAATTACAGGTGTTCTATTTGATCCTATTAGTACCACGGTCAGGCAGCTAGACTATTTACATTTAGTACAGTGCGTCCTGCTCACAGTGTTCAGCTAGATCCGTTCCTGTTATCTTCCTACTGACAGGCAGGCTTGTCTGGTTACAGTATATAAAGCTACTTGAAGAAAATTACAGGTGTTCTATCCCAGCTTAGTGCAGCTACAGGCCATTAGTATGTCTGGAAGGCCAAGAAGGAGAGGCAGACAGTCACAAGCCAATAAGAGAGGGCAAGCAGGCTCTGTGTCTAGTGCTGGTCGTGGAGACGGTGCATCCTCATCAGCACGTGGCCATGGGACACGCTTGGCCTTTTTTTCGGCAGCTGGCCATGTTGAGCCGCAACATGCGGAAGACTTGGTCGAGTGGATGACCAAGCCGTCCTCATCCTCCTCATCCTCTCTCACCCATGCCCAGGGTGCTTTGTCTGGCAAAGCAGCGGCCTCTTCCCTCAGCTCAATGTCATCAGTGACTCCTTCCCTAGCTCCACCATGTCCTCATGAGGATTCCCTCGAACTGTTTGACCACAGTGTTGGGTACATGCTCCAGGAGGATGCCCAGCGTTTGGAAGGCTCTGATGACGATACTGAGCTCGATGAAGGCAGTAACATGAGCGCGGACAGAGGGGGTGCCCAAGAAGGACAGCAATCTGGCAGTCATGCTCCCCCTGCTGCAGCATACTGCCAGGTTTGCTCCAGTGATGAGGAGGGAGGGGATGATGAGGTCACTGACTCAACGTGGGTGCCTGATAGGAGAGAGGAGGAGGAGGAGGAGGAGGAGGAGGAGGAGGAGGAGGAGGAGGAGGCGGCAGCACATCACCAACGAGGCAGGATGCCCTCCAGGGGCCAGCCTAAGGGCAGCACATTGACTGCATCACACCCCAAAGCTCCACATGTGCAGGGCGCTGCAGTCTCTGCGCGTTATTCAAAAAGTTCTTTGGTGTGGGCCTTTTTTGAGACGAGTGCATCAGATCGCACCGCTGCTATTTGCAACATATGTCTCAAGCGTATCTCGCGTGGCCAAAATATCTCCCGCTTGGGTACCACATGCTTGACCAGACATATGTTGACCTGCCATGCAGTTCGTTGGCAAGCGTATCTAAAAGACCCACACCAAAGAACAAAGAGGATCTCTCCTTGCTCCTCATCAGCTGAGATTTCCAACCCCACTAGACCTTCAGTCCTCTCTGAGACCTACAGTGAGAGGAATGAAGGTGTAGAATTAGGTGTGTCACAGCCAAGTACTTGTGGGCAATCTGCTTTTGGTACACCGACGTCAGATTGTACCAGGCAAATTTCCCTGCCCCAGCTGCTGCACCGCCGAAAGAAGTTTGCTCCCAGCCATCCACATGCCCAGCGGTTGAATGCTAGCTTGGCAAAATTGCTAGCACTTCAACTGCTGCCTTTTCAGTTGGTAGACTCTGCCCCCTTCCGTGAGTTTGTGGAATGTGCGGTTCCTCAGTGGCAGGTACCCAAACGCCACTTTTTCTCACGGAAGGCGATTCCGGCTCTCTACCGGCATGTGGAAGGCAATGTCCATGCCTCGCTGGACAGGGCGGTCAGCGGTAAGGTGCATATTACCGCTGACTCATGGTCCAGCAGGCATGGACAGGGACGTTACCTAAGTTTCACGGCGCATTGGGTGACTCTGCTGGCAGCTGGGAAGGATGCAGGACAAGGTGCAGTAGTGTTGGAGGTTGTTCCGCCACCACGCCTCCAAAATGCTGATTGTGACACACCTCTCTCCTCCACCCCCTCCTCTTCTTCTTCCTCCATGGCCTCTTCCTCGGAACCAGCGGTGCTCCGTAGGCGTTCAAGGGGCTACGCAAGTACGCAGGCCAAAAGATGCCATGCGGTGCTTGAGCTGGTGTGCTTGGGGGACAGGAGCCACACTGGGGCAGAGGTTCTGTCAGCTCTGCAGGGGCAGGTTCAGAGGTGGTTGACGCCACGCCAACTTAAGGCAGGAATGGTGGTTTGCGACAATGGCACCAACCTCCTCTCTGCCCTCCGACAGGGACAAATGACCCATGTGCCCTGTTTGGCTCACGTCCTTAACTTGGTGGTGCAGCGGTTCTTGGGCAGGTACCCGGGCTTACAGGATGTCCTGAGGCAGGCCAGGAAAGTCTGTGTGCATTTCCGCCGGTCATATAATGCCAGTGCTCGGCTGACGGACCTCCAAAAGGAGTTTAACCTGCCCAAGAACCGCCTAATCTGTGACATGCCCACCAGGTGGAACTCAACGTTGGCCATGCTGCAGCGGCTGCACACGCAGCAGAGGGCCATCAATGAGTACCTGTGCGACTATGGCACCAGGACAGGGTCAGGGGAGCTTGGTTTTTTTTCCCCACGCCAGTGGGCCATGATCAGGGATGCATGCACTGTCCTGTCACCATTCGAGGAGGCCACGAGGATGGTGAGCAGTGACAGTGCATGCATCAGTGACACTGTCCCCCTTGTCCACCTGTTGGAGCACACGCTGCGTGGAATAATGGACAGGGCACTTGAGGCAGAACAGAGGCAGGAAGAGGAGGACTTCCTTAGCTCTCAAGGCCCCCTTTATCCAGACAGTGTTCCTGCGTGCCCGCCGATCACACAGGAAGAGGACGAGGAGGAAGAGGAGGAGGAGGAAGATTGTGTCAGTATGGAGGTGGAGCCTGGCACTCAGCATCAGCAGCAGTCTTTAAGGGATCAGTCCCAAGAAACACATGGACTTGTACGTGGCTGGGAGGAGGTGGCTGCGGACCATGTCGTTCTTAGTGACCCAGAGGACTCCGGACCGAATGCCTCAGCAAACCTACGCTGCATGGCCTCCCTGATCCTGCAAAGCCTGCGTAAGGATCCTCGTATTCGTGGTATCAAGGAGAAGGACCAATACTGGCTGGCAACCCTCCTTGATCCACGTTACAAGGGTAAGGTTGCGGACCTTATCTTGCCATCGCAGAGGGAGCAGAGGATGAAACATCTTCGGGAGGCCTTGCAGAAAGGTCTGTGCAACGCGTTCCCAGAGACTGGGAGGTTACAAACTCCTGTTTCTGGACAACGTGTTGCTGAGGCTTCGGTCAGTCAAAGAAGGAGCGGTGGAGAAGGTGGCCGTCTGACCGATGCGTTCAGACAATTTTTTGGTCCGCAGCCCCAAGGTATGATCGGTTCCAGCAACCATCGCCAGCGTCTGTTTTACATGGTGCAGGAATACCTAGGGGCAAGATCAGACTTGGACACCTTTCCCACCGAAAATCCTCTGGGTTACTGGGTCTTGAGGATGGATCACTGGCCAGAGCTTGCACAGTATGCAATTGAGCTACTGGCCTGTCCTGCATCCAGCGTTCTTTCGGAACGCACATTCAGTGCTGCTGGAGGCGTGGTAACCGATCACAGGGTGCGTCTGTCCACCGACTCGGTCGATCGGCTGACCTTCATAAAAATGAATGAGTCTTGGATCACCACCAGCTACCAAGCACCTGATGCTGATGTAACCGAATAATTTTTTTTGAAATCTCAGATCCCTTCAAAGACTGCCTATGCTGATGCTGAGTGACTATCCCTGAGTAATTATCCTCTTCCTCCTCAATCATCACGCTGATAGCTTGTAAGAACATTTTTGGTTCTGGGCGCCACCACCAGTGCCTAAGGCACAATTTTTCAGCCCCTGTTTAACAGGGGCGTGTAATTACAATTTTTGATGTAATACTTTGCAGCAGGGCTCGTTCCTGCATTCCAACTAGAGTGTCTGTGAGGGGTTGCAGTGTTGTGGCACCAGCACCAGTGCCTAAGGCCCAATTTTTCTGCCCCTGTCTAACAGGGGCGTGTAATTACAATTTTTGATGCAATACTTTGCAGTAGGGCTCGTTCCTGCGTTCCAACTAGAGTGTCTGTGAGGGGTTGCAGTGTTGTGGCACCAGCACCAGTGCCTAAGGCCCAATTTTTCTGCCCCTGTCTAACAGGGGCGTGTAATTACAATTTTTGAAGCAATCATTTGCAGCAGGGCTCGTTCCTGCGTTCCAACTAGAGTGTCTGTGAGGGGTTGCAGTGTTGTGGCACCAGCACCAGTGCCTAAGGCCCAATTTTTCTGCCCCTGTCTAACAGGGGCGTGTAATTACAATTTTTGAAGCAATAATTTGCAGCAGGGCTCGTTCCTGCGTTCCAACTAGAGTGTCTGTGAGGGGTTGCAGTGTTGTGGCACCAGCACCAGTGCCTAAGGCCTAATTTTTCAGCTGCTGTTCAACAGGGGCATGTAATTACAATTCTTGATCTAATATTTCACAGCAGGGCCCTGTGAGGGCTTACAGTGTTGTGGCCACAGCAACACCTAAGGCCCAAATTTCTGCTGAGTATATAGGGCAGGACCCTACTTTCAAACATCTAACTTACAAACGACTCCTACTTGCAAACGGAAGGAGACAACAGGAAGTGAGATGAAATCTACCCCTAGGAAGGGAAATTCTCTCCTGTAAGAGTTAATATGGGAAAACAAGTTCTCCTTTCCACTGATGCTTTCCAATCCTTGTTCCACAAAAAAACCCAAATTTTCAAAAAACATTTTTCATTGGGACAAAAAAGTGAGGTGAAATCTTCTGAAGAGGAGGAAAGACAGCAAAACAAATGTCACAGGGGTGATAACCCTTCCCTATGTTTTCCAAAAAGCTTAGAAAAGATTTTTTGGCTGGAGCTAAACACGTTAAAAATGTTCAAAATTACAAACAGATTCTACTTAACAACAAACCTACAGTCCCTGTCTTGTTTGCACCGCCTGTATACTGCTGTTCAGAGTATATAGGGCCTGGTGGCCCCACACCTTTCCTTATTTTAATTTGGGTGCGGGGTTCCCCTTAATATCCATACAAGACCCAAAGGGACTGGTAATGGACTGGGGGGTACCCATGCCGTTTGTCTCACTGATTTTCATCCATATTGCCATGACCCGACATGACATTAAACCCGCAAGCAGTTTTAAATGAGATTTTTTCCTTTAAAAATGACATTTGGTGCAGGGACTGTTCTAAACATGGGAAACACGCGTCACTTTACAGGCATACTATAGACACCCCCCAGGTACGATATTTAAAGGAATATTTCACTTTTTTTTTTTTACTTTAAGCATCATTAAAATCACTGCTCCCGAAAAAACGGCCGTTTTTAAAAGTTTTTTTTGCATTGATACATGTCCCCTGGGGTAGGACCCGGGTCCCCAAACCCTTTTTAGGACAATACCATGCAAATTAGCCTTTAAAATGAGCACTTTTGATTTCGAACGTTCGAGTCCCATAGACGTCAATGGGGTTCTAACGTTCGTGCGAACTTTCGGTCCGTTCGCGGGTTCTGGTGCGAACCGAACCGGGGGGTGTTCGGCTCATCCCTAGTCATGAGGTGCCATGTTGAACTTCCAGTGACTAGTATGAGAGAGGGGGAGGGAAAATGGCTAATTGGGCCCAATTTGGACGTTTTTACTTAGGGATGTACTGACTTTTGTTGCCAGCGGTTTAGACATTAATGGCTGTGTGTTGAGTTATTTTGAGGGGACAGCAAATTTACACTGTTATACAAGCTGTACACTCACTACTTTACATTGTAGCAAAGTGTCATTTCGTCAGTGTTGTCACATGAAAAGATATAATAATTTTTTTTTTTTAAATGTGAGGGGTGTACTCACTTTTGTGAGAAACTGTATATAAGACAGCTTCCCTCTGTCACTAGTTCCTAAGGAAGGCATGGGGGCTTCTACCCGCCATTTCCCTAGAAATCACTGACTTCACATAGGAACCACTGACCCCACAGTGGTCAGATTATCCAAAGCCCATGACATTTGCTCTCTATCACAAACCGAGATGGGAGCTGTCTGTGACAACACAGTCACTGTGCTAGAAGAATCTAGTGAGCATATAATCAGCACAGAAAGCTTGGACACATATGTACAGAATATGGGAATTAAGGCCCACCCTCCTTACTGCTGCAAATATGTGTTTCATGGTCAGCAAGAGGTTACTTTTTTTTTTTTTTTTTAACCCGCAGTAGTGAAAGTGAACTAAAATAGTGCACACACAAAAAAAGTGCACTTAGGGTGTGTTTCTGGTCCACCTCCTAAAGTAGGACCCTTCCCTGTTCCATTTAGCCAAAACACCTGGCAGACCCCGCCCCTCATGGTCAGCCAAAGCCAACCACTGAGTACTAGGTGAGAGGCTCTCCCGAAGGGGAGGAAGGAACCCGATGGCCACACATCTACCTCTAGACTTCAGGATAGGCCCAAGGACCCACAGCAGGGGTGTCAAACTCAAATTCATCGGGGGCCGCATCAGCAGTATGGTTGCCCATGAAGGGCCGGTTGTATCTGTAGAACTATGTATATGCTCAGAGTGCAGGGTTCAGGAATGCACTACGTACAGAGTGCAGGGGTCAGGAGTGTGCTACGTACAGAGTGCAGGGGTCAGGAGTGTGCTACGTACAGAGTGCAGGGGTCAGGAGTGTGCTATGTAAAGAGTGGAGGGGTGTCACTATGCACGAAAAATGTCACTATGCAAGAAAAATAAATGTCACTATGCACGAAAAATGTCACTATGCACGAAAAATGCCACTAAGCAAAGTATGCCACTATGCACGAAAAATGCCACTATGCAAAAAGCCGGTGTTGTGCCGACAATGGTTTCCCCGTTGAAATCTGTTCCCCCTGTCTCTCGGATGAGATCGGAACTCCGCCTCTCCAGCCCTCTGCACTGCCGCTCCTCCTACTCTACCGAAGAAAGCTAATCATCCTTCTACCGCCCGCCCCCGTGCGCGTCCCTTGTACAATATTATTAGTCCATCCACACTAATATATATATATTACTACTCCTTATAAAATATATATATATATGGTACAATATTATTACTCCTTCCATATATATATATATATATATATATATATATATATATATAAAGATAGATATCTATCTATGTATATATATATATATATATATATATATATATATATATATATATATGTGTATTTATATATAGATAGATAGATAGATAGATAGATAGATAGATAGATAGATAGATAGATACATACATACATACATACATACATACATACATATACACTACCGTTCAAAAGTTTGGGGTCACATTGAAATGTCCTTATTTTTGAAGGAAAAGCACTGTACTTTTAAATGAAGCTAACTTTAAACTAGTCCTAACTTTAAACAAATATACTCTATACATTGCTAATGTGGTAAATGACTATTCTAACTGCAAATGTCTAGTTTTTGGTGCAATATCTACATAGGTGTATAGAGGCCCATTTCCAGCAACTATCACTCCAGTGTTCTAATGGTACAATGTGTTTGCTCATTGGCTCAGAAGGCTAATTGATGATTAGCAAACCCTTGTGCAATCATGTTCACACATCTAAAAACAGTCTAGCTCCTTCCAGAAGCTACAAAACTGACCTTCCTGTGAGCAGATTGAGTTTCTGGAGCATCACATTTGTGGGGTCAATTAAACGCTCAAAATGGCCAGAAAAAGAGAACTTTCATCTGAAACTCGACAGTCTATTCTTGTTCTTAGAAAGGAAGGCTATTCCATGCGAGAAATTGCAAAGAAATTGAAGATTTCCTACAACGGTGTGTACTACTCCCTTCAGAGGACAGCACAAACAGGCTCTAACCAGAGTAGAAAAAGAAGTGGGAGGCCGCGTTGCACAACTAAGCAAGAAGATAAGCACATTAGAGTCTCTAGTTTGAGAAACAGACGCCTCACAGGTCCCCAACTGGCATCTTCATTAAATAGTACCCGCAAAACACCAGTGTCAACATCTACAGTGAAGAGGCAGCTGCGGGATTTTGGGCTTCAGGGCAGAGTGGCAAAGAAAAAGCCATATCTGAGACTGGCCAATAAAAGAAAAAGATTAAGATGGGCAAAAGAACACAGACATTGGACAGAGGAAGACTGGAAAAAAGTGTTGTGGACGGATGCCAAAGGTGTGCAATGCTGTAATTGCTGCAAAAGGAGGATTCTTTGATGAAAGCAAAGTTTGATGTAAAAACAATGTTATTTCAAATACAAATCATTATTTCTAACCTTGTCAATGTCTTGACTCTATTTTCTATTCATTTCACAACGTATGGTGGTGAATAAGTGTGACTTTTCATGGAAAACACAAAATTGTTTGGGTGACCCCAAACTTTTGAACGATAGTGTATATCTATATATGTATGTATATATATATATATATATATATATATATATATATATATATATATATATATATATATGGAATGAGTAATAATATTGTACCATATGGACAAGGGACGGGCACGCGCACGGGGGCAGGGCAGTAGAAGGAAGATTAGAATGCGGGGTAGAGTAGGAGGAGCGGCAGTGCAGAGGGCTGCAGAGGCGGAGTTCCGATCTCATCCAAGAGACAGGTGGAACAGATTTCGATGGGAAACCATTCTCGGCACAACACCGGCGTCGCTGGAGGGACTGGGGAAGCGAGAGAGCAGAGGCGGAGTGGAGGCGGGGACAGGACAGCGGGAGAGGCGGAGACAGGGCGGCATCGTTAGCTGAGGAAAAGCCTCCATCCAAGTTAAAAATAAAACAGACAAAAGTGCAAAGTGACATCCATGTGGAGAGAAAAATACATTAAATAAATAGGTGCCAGGGCAAGTGCATTGGCTAGGCCTTGTAGCCTGGTAACAAAAATTGCCCCAGTATTGGCCAAAAGGCCTAGCCCAAGAGGAAGAGTGCAGAAAAAATGAGAGCTGCTGAACAATGTACACATTCTCACAGTGGGTTTCCAAGGCCCAGGTGATACTAAGAGCACCCCTGGGGTGACCAACTCCCAAGGGGCACTGACACCATGGGTTCTCTGCCTTCCCAGCCCATGACTAGACCAGGTAGCACAATTTAAATCAGGAGGCACTGGGCCCCTCTGAACCCTTCACACCAGGGAAGTATTACCTGCCCATACCTACTGGGGTGCATCTCATCTTAAAGGTTCCTCAGGACCCCCATCATACCAGCAGAGATACTATAAAGCCAGCCATTCCTACCAAAAGGTGAGAAGGATGGTGGAGCACCCCTACTGTACAGTAGTATGAGAACAGATACTACACTTGATCTTAGCCAAAAAGGCATTAAAGTTTTAGCTAAAGACAAACTCTGGGACTTTAAGACAGCTATGCCAATACTTCTGAATCTACAGCGGGAGATCTGTGACTAGTGAAGAATCTGAGGTTTAACTTCAGCCCTTCTATACTGGAAACATCAGTATAGTATTCCTTAACAGAACCCTAATGGGACCCCCTCTCTATCCCAGAGGGGCATTGCAACCTTGTGCACTTTGACACTTTGCACTATGACAGTTGTTACCCCCTGAGGGCACTATCTTTAAGAATTTCCAGGGTTTCCATGTGAAAACCTTCTGTCCTGACATGACCTTTCCCCAGAGAAGCATGGTGGCATTTTGCAATCATGAGGTCAACGTGAAGATGTCCTTTCGATCGAAGGTAATGTGTTCCAATCAGTTCAGTGCAATGTCACATCCGTCTTCCTTTGTCTGGAACAATAAGTGGAAATGGAAATCATCCAAGTGATTAGATCATCTGCCCATTCACCATCTGCATATGATCAGTTGACTCCGTCCGACTTAACAAAATCAACTCCTCAACAATCCCACCAGAGCCATCACTGTCATTCAATTAGAGTCGCATGCAAGCAAGTTATTCATTTGAACTCCTTCTGTAACCATCAAACAGAGAGTATTCCAACTTAGCATTATAACTTGAAGTCTATGTAAAACCTAGCAATAAACTTCTCTTATTTGCTACTTTTGGTTGGGTAAATATACCACTGAAAGCGTTTTGTGTTATCTGTTTGATAAGTGCCAAAAAAAATCCTGGGATCCTGCAAGAAATTCAGAGGTGTCCTATGTTGTGTGCACATTTCCTGTGTTATCTCAGACAATCGAATTTGCCCTTCTAGTTCTTATCTTGTACTTGGCAGAATGATTAGTGTCTGTGCAGTAGAGATGATGAGAGTATGATGGTTTAAGCAGTTTAGCAAAAGACAACTGGGTAGGGCTGGCACCAACTAGTCCAAAAAAACGCTGTGTGTTGTCAGTGCACAACAGTATTTAGGTTCTGAGCGCATACAGCGGGTAAGATAAGTATTGAACACTTCACCATTTTTCTAGGTAAATATATTTCTGAAGGTGCTATTGACATGAACTTTTCACCACATGTTGGTAACAACCCATGCAATCCATACATACAAAGAAACCAAAACAAAAAAGTTCAGAAATATGTGAAAACGTGAAGAACGGGAGGTGCAAAAAGGCATCGAAAGCCAAGACACCAGCTGAAATCTATCAGTAATTAGAAAGCAATCCTGCCCCTTGTCAGTGCAAATTAATATCAGGGTAAAAGCAAAGAGTTCTCTCAAGACCTTTGCAACCTTACTGTTGCAAAACACACTGATGGCATTGGCTACAGAAGGATTTCTAAACCTTTGAATGTTCCAGTGAGCACTGTTGGCGCCATAATCCAAAAGTGGAAAGAACATAATTTCACCATAAACCGGCCACCACCAGGTGCTCCTCGCAAGATTTCTGACAGAGTGAAAAGAATTATCAGAAGAGATGTCCAAGAGCCAAGGACCACTTGTGGAGAGCTTCAGAAAGACCTGGAATTATCAGGTACAATTGTTTCAAAGAAAACAATAACTAATGCACTCAACCACCATGGCCTGTATGCACGCTCACCACGGAAGACTCCATTGCTGAAGAAAAAGCATGTTGAAGCTCATTTAAAGTTTGCTGCCCAACATTTAGACAAGCCTGTGAAATACAGGGAGATTATAGTGTGGTCAGAGGAGACCAAAATTGAACTCTTTGGATGCCATAATACACATCATGTTTGGAGGTCAAATGGCACATTACCCCAAAAACACCCCCCATACCAACAGTGAGGTTTGGAGGTGGGAACATCATGGTGTGGGCGGGGCTGTTTTTCAGCATACGGTACTGGCAAACTTCATATCTTTGAAAGAAGGATGAATGGAAAAATGTACCAAGGCCTTCTTGATAAAAATCTGCTGCCATCTACCAGGATGATGAAGATGAAACGAGGGTGGACATTTCAGCAAGACAATGATCCCAAACACCAAGCCAAGGAAACTCTCCATTAGTTTTAAAGAGAGAAAATAAAGCTGCTAGACTGGCCCAGCCAATCACCTGACTTGAATCCAATAGAAAATCTATGGAAAGAACTCTATCAGAGTTCATAGAAGAGGCCCACAGAACGTTCAAGATTTGAGGACTGTTTGAGTGGAAGAATGTATAAAGTGAATATCAATCTGCGCAATCTCATGAAGAATAAAGTAGTCTAAAAAAAAAAAATAATAATAAAAATAGCTGCTATCACTAACATGTGTTCTCACTTCACTTAAAAGGTGCAAATAATCAATTAACAGTGCTGCGCTTTAAATCAAAAACAATTAATAATGGTGCAAGTGTAACTAAAAAATGGTGATCAATAAACATATATTGCTGAAAGTTCATACATAAAACAATTGATTGATATATATTGATAAATATATATTGATAAATATAAATATTGATACATTGATTTTTTTTTAATTCACTTCAATCAGTCACAGATTTAATGTTTGAACTTTTTTCTTTTTTTTAGTTACACTTGTACCATTATTAATTGTTTTTGATTTATAGCGCAGCAATGTTTATTGATTATGCGTGGAAGAATGGGCCAAAATCACACCTGAGCAACGCATGTGACTAGTTTCTCCATACAGGAGGCGTCTTGAAGCTCTCATTACCAACAAAAAATTTTGTACTAAGTATTAAATGCATTTCAGTTAGTGTGTTCAATAGTTTTTACCTGTGTCATTCCATTTTAGTACACATAACCAGACATGTGCACTACCGAAAAACTTGGCTTTTTTCGGTTTTCGTTTCAATCACCTTTTTTTTTTTTTTCGTTTATCGGATCATTCGTTCTGATCGGCATTCGTTATTTCAATAATTCGGAATTTCAGATGCATTCGAATTCGTCACATTCCGTTCGTTTAGATGCGGCATTCGTTATTTCGGATCATTCGTAACTTCGGATAAATTCGTATTTTCCGACAACAAAATCCGTTGTCGTGAATTCCGATCGTGTGTACACAATTCCAACGCACAAAGTTCCACGCATGCTCGGAATCAAGCAGAAGAGCCGCACTGGCTATTGAACTTCATTTTTCTCGGCTCGTTGTACGTGTTGTATGTCACCGCGTTCTTGACGTTCGGAATTTCTGACAAGATTTGTGTGACTGTGTGTATGGAAGACAAGTTTGAGCCAACATCCGTCGGAAAAAATCCACGGGTTTTGTTGTTGGAATGTCTGATCGTGTGTACGCGGCATAACAGCCAAATTTGAAAGGAAATTCCAATATTTGTAATTGAATAGTTTATAACTATTATTATAGTTATTATTATTATTATTATTATTATTATTATTTATTAATTAATAATAATTTCTACCAGGGGTGTTGGACAGAAGGTGCAAGAGAAGCCCCCTCTACAACTCGATCTTCACCAGGTACATGTCACACATCTTCTGAAGCAGGAGGCCAACGAGCCCGGATAGAGGTGTTCCGGTACCAGGTACCATCTAGCATGCACCTTGTAGCTAGCCTCAATCAGAGCAATGTTTAAAATGCCGTTGTGAATCCGTGTGCTCCATTTGTGCCAGTCTTCTGAGAGGGTACTATTTTCATAGTTTTTTTTTCTTTCAATAGATTTTTATTATTAATAAAAATTTTTGACAGAACATTTGTAGCAAGCAGTACAAAGCAATAAGATATAAGGAAACATAAGGTACAAATAAATTCGAGGCAAAACGTCTCAATGCAGGGTGTAAAAAGAAGAGCAAAATAAAGCAACATTCTATGTTACACTTTAAAGTATATCAAGATTATAAGCTAGGATAGACTTGTCTCAGTAGCTAGGCTAAAATAGGATGCGTATTCTGCCAGATCAAAAGACTGGAGGAGACAGATGTATCACTTTTTTCCGGGTGAGGGTGATGTGGTTGTGTAAATAAGAAAGACATCTCTTTTATTTGCAAGGGCTCAGGGAGCAGGAGAGGCGTCCACCACCCGCCCCATAGGGGAACACACTGCGGGCATAGGGCCACTCCACCCTCCCGGACCCCCAACCTCGGTCGAGTCCTTCCCAACCGGGAGAGCCCAATATTATTGTTCTAATCTAGCAGTGAGGAAAACCCTACCCCGCTAATGACTATAGTCAAGTTATCTAACCAGCTTAGCTACATAACCTCTAGCAGGGTGGGTGGGGAGGTATTTAATCAGAAAAGCCCTAGACTCGGGGAGCCGAGGGATTGTTAAGGTAATACCATATCCCTCCAAAGAAAAGCAAAAAAATAAATAAATAAATACCAGGGTTAAACAGCTTACAGAGAAAACAATCAGGGAATCTGAGGTAATAAAAGGAGAGGGAAGGAAGACCAGGGGGAGGAGAAGGGAGGGGGGGTAAGAAGATATTCGCAAGTGATAAGGATTATCAATGGAGTCACTCAGAGTACCAGTTGCCCTGGTAGGCTAACGCCAGGGCATAAGGAAATATGGCAAAAATTGGCCCAAGGTTCCCATGTTAATTCAAAAATACGAACTTTGTCTTGTATAATGCTAACTATCTTCTCTTGTGCCATAATCCAGGAAATTTTATGCTTCACCGCTGCGAATGGGACCCTGCATTTTTTCCAACAAGAGGCTATTGTAATTTTGGTGCCCAGTAGGATGAAAAAGATCAGTTGTTGGGTATATTTATCTACCTTATCCACTTTCAGATTCAATAGAGCTATCTCTGGGTTTTGAGTAATCTGAACGGTGGTTACTTTGTGGATCACTGAGAATACTTTGTTCCATAAGCTCCTTATTCGTGAGCAGGACCACCATACATGGTATAGAGTCCCTATATGGTTGCATCCTTGGAAGCACAGCGGGGAAGCATCAGGATATATCCTAGCAAGAAGAGAGGGTACCCTGTACCATCTCATGAGCACCTTAATGCTGCCCTCCATGAGGGAAACATTAAGGATTCCATTAAACGAGCGATGAAAGCAGGAGAACCATTGATCTCTATCCCAGGAGATATCAAGGTCTTTTTCCCAGGATAAGGCGTATGGAGGCTTGGACACCACTGAGGCAAGCGAGGCATATATGATTGAGATCCCCCCTCTTTGATCCATTGCACCCGCACACCATGATTCATAGTTAGTTACTGATGGGGGTTCTGATTTATTTGGCCAAATGGAATGAAGGAAGTGTTGTATTTGAATAAAATGGAAATGTTCAGCAGGAGGCATTTCAAGCTTACTTGTACAGAATGCCAAGGAGAGCGGGCCTGTGGAGGAGAAATAGTTCCCTATTCTAAGTAATCCCCTTATTCAGCCACCAACTAAACGCTAAAATGTTCATTCCAGGCGGAAAGTCGGGATTATGAAAAATATGTGTCAGGGGTTTGAGGGAGGAAATCAGGGAGGGATTTTTATAAAGTCGGTCACATAAGGCCAGACAATGTGATAACGTGGGGGCTAGAATAGGTGGTCTCAATTTAGTGGGAGGCCAAAGCAAAAAATCAATCGTGTGGAGAGGGACTGCTTGACGTTCCGTTGATACCCAATCAGGTTTCGGACCCTTTGAGTATACAATGGAGATCTGGGCCAACTGAGCTGCCTGATAATACCACCAAATGTTAGGTAGGGCTAGACCACCTTGTGATTTAGGCCTGAATAAGATATGTTGTGCGCAACGACTTCCCTTCGGGCCCCAAATGAATTTTATGATTTTGGATTGGAGTAGGTAAACTTGCGATTTTTGGATAGGGATGGGCAAGGATCTGAATAAGTAAAGTATGCGGGGGAGGAGGGTCATTTTGACTGCGTTAATACGGCCTAGCCAGGATAAGTTATGATTATCCCAAAGGGATAGGTCCGATATCAATTTGCGAAAGATGGCCGGGTAGTTGGATGAATAGAGTGAGGCTATACTTACTGTGAGATTGACCCCTAGGTATGGAAGTGAGACCACGTTCCAGGAAAACGGGAAGTGGTTTTGTAGGCTACATAGAACATTGGGAGGGACCGTGATGTTCAGGGCAGAAGATTTGGATATGTTGACTCGCAGACCAGATACCTCACCAAACTTATCAAGCAAAGAGAAGATATTAGGAGTAGAGACTAGAGGGGAAGTCACGAAGAGCAACAAATCATCAGCAAAAAGGGCGCATTTGTGCTCGCGTTTGCCACACAACACCCCTTTGATGTCAGGATGAGTTCTAATTGCAATAGCCAAGGATTCCATGGCTATGGCAAACAGAAGGGGGTAGAGAGGGCACCCCTGTCTAGTTCCCCTCTCTATAGTAAGAGGCTCGGAGTAGTAGCCCTGCAGTCTGACCTGTGCACTTGGGTCAGAGTACAGGGCTCTAAGAATGCTCATGAAACGTTGACCAAAACCCCAGCGTTCTAGTATATGGAATAGGTAGGGCCAGGTGACTGTATCAAAAGCTTTTTGCAAGTCGATGGATAACAAATAGCCGTGTTGTGGGGAGCCCCCATCCCATTGAGATTTGAGAAGTGAAATAATGTCAACTGCTCTCCTGATCTGGTCAGGTTCTTGTCTCCCCGGGATGAAGCCCACCTGGTCCTTATTGATGTAAAGGGCTATGCAGGATGCTATCCGATTGGAAAGAACTTTAGTTAAGATTTTTAAATCATTGTTTATTAAGGAGATAGGACGATAATTGGAGACCATTGTTGTATCTTTGCCGGGTTTTGGAATGACCGATATGAAGGCAAGATTGAGGGCTTTATCCAGGGGAGAGCCAGACCTGAGAGAGTTAAAAAATTTGACTAAATACGGGGTTAATATAGGACCGAATTTTTGGTAATATCCAACGGAAAAGCCGTCGGGACCCGGCGCCGAGTTTTGTTTCAGGTGTTTAATCATCTTGAGTACTTCTGATTCAGTAATTGGATCATCTAGTAGGTCCGAATGTTCAGGCGATAATCTGGGAAGGGATAGGTTGTTTAGGAAGTCCGATATAGAATGGTTAGGTGTTGTTTGTTCCTTTTTATATAGTGAAGTATAAAAGTCGTGGAATGTTTCCATTATGCTTTTTGGGTTTTGAGAAAGTTCACCCGAAAGAGTGCGAATTTTGGGGAAGGCAGCTGATCGTGGTCCTGGGGACAATTTGGCTGCTAATTTAGCTCCTATTTTGTCAGTTTGGTGGTAAAAGCGAGCTCCTGACCACCGGAGCTGTTTCTCAGCCTCGGAGGTAAGGGCCAGGTTTAAAGATGTCCGCGCATTTTCCAGCGCCTCTAGAGAATCCTTGGTGGGGTTCCTTTTATGGGCTTCACACAGGGATTGGAATTTTAACCGAAGATTGTTAGTTTCAGCCCTGCGTTCTTTTTTAAGATTGGTGGAGATTTGAATAATTTTTCCTCTAAGGACTGCCCTATGGGCTGTCCACAACGTTTCCGGAGAAACCTCTTCAGTATGGTTTAAACGAAAATATTCCTGTATTTCCTTTGCTAAAATCGAGCATTGGATTGGGTCACTTAGGAGCCCTTCATTAAGGCGCCATATGAATTTGTTACCTGGGTTAGGAGATTGTTGCATATATAAGAGAACCACGGAGTGGTCTGAAATAGAGGTGTCCCTAATAACTGCTTTAATAGCCCAGGGGATGTTATGTGACTGTATAAAAATGTGATCGATTCTGGTGTAGAGGTGGTGTGGGGCGGAGTAATGGGTAAAGTCTTTGGACCTAGGATTCATTTCTCTCCATATGTCCACAAGGCCTAGAGAACACAGTGTGGAGGCTATTTTAGTACTTTGTTTTGGAGGTTTTCTGGAGCAAGGAGGTCCAGGCCCCCATTTGTCTAGAGAAGTATCAAAAGGGAGGTTTGTGTCTCCTCCCATTATTATTTTCCCCTCAAGTTGCGGGCCTAGTACAGACATCATTGTAGAGAAAAAGGAAGCCTGACCCTTGTTTGGGGCGTAGTAAAACATAAAGGAGTACAATGAACCCTCAATCGTGCCTTTTACCAGAAGAAACCTGCCCGCTTGGTCTTTAATAACTTCGGAGGGGGAAAATTTAAGGTGTTTTGCAAAGCAGATGGCTACCCCTTTAGTCTTATTGTCAGCATTGGAAAGAAAAAACTGAGTGTAGTGTCCATGTAAGAAGGAGGGGTTGTACGAGGATGGGAAGTGAGTTTCTTGCAATAAAAGAACTGCGATTTTTTTGTGACTTGTAGTGATTAAATAGTTTACGTCTTTTGACCGGAGAGTTCATGCCCTACACATTGTGCGTGGCTATACAGAGGGGGGAAGGAGGGATGAGTGTGTCAGAATGCATGGATCAGAGGGGGGGATGTGCGCATCACACAATAAGTGCCTACCTGAGACATCAAGATTTGTGCATGTGTCCAAGCCTTCGCAGCCTGAGAGTTTTGGATTCCAGGTTGTAGTTGCATTGTCGGGCTTCTGAGTGACTCTGGGAATAGGTGAGAGGAAGAGGGGAGAAAATGGGGGAAGATCGACCCTGAGAGAGAGAGACAAGACATGTCAAAAGCAATGAAAAACAAGTGCCATAAACAAGCAAACATTCTTAGTGTAGCTAGATAACAATCTAAGAACCCTCACAGGAGGAAGGGCAGGAAGCCACCCCCTGTAAGGTTTTCCCAAAGAACAAAAACCCCTAAAAGAGGGTTATGGAGGTGTCTCTGAGTGGGGGAAAATACCACTCCGAAACTCGTGGAGGCGAAGTGCAGCCAGTCCGGCCAAACCGCCGTAAAAAAATAAAACCAAAAATAGAACCATAAAAACAGACTTGAAGGAGTCCTGAGAAAAATGAGGCAAAAAGAAACAAAAAAAAAACGTCTCAGAATCAAAAAAGCTCTGGCTAAAGCCCTGCCAGAGAAAGACGGGGGCTTGGGAAGTCAGCGTCCCATTGCCAGAAGACTACCGCAGGAGATCCTGGGGAGAAGAAGGCACTGTTGATAGTAGACTTTCCATTAAGGAGGGCGTCCATCTTTGGATCTCTTGGCTTGTTGCTTGTGCCATAAGGGTTGGATGGGACTTGAGGGTGGTGGTCTCTTCGCGGATTGAGGTGTTCTGGGATCTATAGCAGCAGATGATGCCGGCGAGTGTGATATAAGGCCCAGTTGTAGCAGCAACCGTTCCCCATCTCCAAAATTCGTGAAGCTGTAAGACTTATTTAAATAGGCAAAGTTGAGGCGAAAGGGGAGCGACTATCTGTAGGCGATCGATTTTTGCGATAGGATGATCAAGAGAGGCTTTAAGGATCTCCGTCTTTGTATCGTGAAGGGGGAAAGGTCCGCAAAAATTTGAATCGGGTGTCCTTGGATGGAGAGATTTTCTGATTCTCTTGCTCTGTGCATAACTTCTTCTTTAACTCTGAAGAAGTGGGGTTTAACCACTATGTCTCTGGGTAGGCCGTCTTGGCGCGGAGGTTGCAAGGCCCTATGTGCCCGGTCTAATTCCAGCCTGTAGTCTGGTATGTCCGGAATTAAATGTTTGATGAAAGAGTGAACGATTTTATCTGTCTCCTTAAACAATTCTGGAAGGCCTCTTAACCTAAAATTGTATCTACGAGACCTATTCTTGAGGTCATCGAGTTTTGACTATGCCATGTCCAGTTGGTCATGTAGTTCTTGGATCCTGTCAGTGTTCTGGTTGGCAACTGCAGCAATTTGATCAGTCTTAGATTCAATCGCTTCAATTCTTGCACCCAGCTGCTGCAGGTCAGCCTGTATAGTAGTGGTGATTTGTGAGGCATTGTGGGCTAACCCTCTTGAGAGCATATTGGAGAAGGTGTCCATGAGGGCTGCGAAGTCAGTGGGGATGGGAGCAGGGGGATCATTCTGAGGACTGAATGTGGGGCAGCTCTCCTCCATCTGGGATGGGGGGGGACTTCCATGGGGCTGCAGCCTAAAGAGTTTGTGGGGGATGCTGGTAATAACCCATCCTGGGGATTACTCACATTTTGAGGATTCATCCTGTCTTTGTGTGAGGGCAGAGGTGGGAAGTCTTCCAGGGATGCCGCTGGATTCTTTGAGGAGCCTCGTGTGGCGCCGGCGGCCGCCATTTTCGTGGAGGCCGCGATCCGCGGGCCGGGATAAAGAAATCGGGATAGGTCCCGTCTGGCTGAGCCCCCGATCATGGGAGGGGGTCCCTCAGGACTCCAGTAGATGAAGAGGGGGTCCGATGGTCCGGTTCCGCCGCTTTTTGTGGCTGTGGCGGTGATTGTAGGCCGGAGTGGAGCGGAGCTCTCAGAAAGATCGACCGCTCATGGAGCTACCGCGCATGCGCCTTTTTATTTTCATAGTTTTGGGCTACAATAAACAAGTTGCCATAGACAGCTCTCGGTCGATAGTCACTATCGGGGGCCAGTGGGATAGGCTCCCAATCATGTGACCACCATGACAGCCAATCAAGGTGGTAACAAAAAAAAAAGAAAGAAAAGGAAGGAAAAAACGTACCCCCATCCCAACTGCTTTTAGTTACAACACAATGATGAAGGAAAATCACATGGCAATCCCACGTTGGGTCCAACGTGGGCAATCATTTTTATTTTCAATTGATCACGTACATGGTAATGCCAGTCTAGATTAATTGTTTAATTAAGAGCTAACGGAGGAAAGAAGAACTCCTCAGTGTTGTTTGCCCCGAGGGCGGAACCTGTAAGGTGTAAAGTTAGTGTCAAAACCCGAGCCGGGGATTCACCCAAATGGATGATTTGCTCGGCACTCCAGTCACTCGGGATTTTTCTAGGATAAATGGTAATTATAGCCGGAGAAACACTTAGCATTCTTAGCGTTCTGTTTTATGTAACGGGAAGTTTAAATGGTGTTAATCGATTTTTAGCAATTTTTTCTTCTTTTTTTTTTTTTAAAGCTATTAAGTCTGCGATAATTTCACTTAAAGAGGTGCAAAGATATGACAGAGTAACAAGATGTTGGTTAAACAGATCGTGCCGGCTAAGTGTGAAATGTATGGGAATCTTTAAATGAGTCATTAGTGTCATCGAGTCTTTAACACATTCTCCTACAAAATGAAACAAAAAAGGCAAATTTAGAATTTAAAACACTTAACAACAGTAAGGTGACAATGTTACAGTGCTCGATGTTCCCCGTGGGATTAACCAATTCAAGCGGAACTCTTAGATAACATGAACTATTTTTAACCCTCATGCTGCTAATATTAGTAAATAGATAGGAAGGTATATTATACTTACTTGTTTTAATTCGTTTTTTATTTTATTTTTTGCTTTTCTTCAGTTGCTTCCTGGTTTCCAGCCCTAGGCCAAAATGATGTCATACATCGCAGGGGTCTTCATGGGAGGAGCGTCTTTCTCTGCTAAGCACACCCTTCTGCCGGTGTCCTGTCAGAAACCTGCTACCCATCAGAAAATGCAACCTAACGCCGCGTACACACGAGCGGAACTTCCGACAGAAAGAGTCCGATGGGAGCTTTTCATTGTATATTCCGACCGTGTGTATGCCCCATTTTCTGTTGAAAATTCAGACGCACTTAGATAGAGGACATGTTCTATATTTTTCCAACAGAACAAATTACTATCGGAAAAAACGCTCATCTGTATGCTGTTCCGACGCACCAAAAACGACGCATGCTCTGAAGCAAGTACGGGATGGAAGCTATTGGCTACTGGCTATTGAACTTCCTTTTTTTTTTTCTAGTCCCGTCGTAAGTGTTGTATGTCACCGCGTTCTGGACGGTCGGAATTTGGGTTGACCGTGTGTAGGCAAGACCGCTTGAATGGAATTCCGTCAGAGCTTCGTCTGGGGAACCGTCTGAGTTTATTACGACAGCAAAACCGGTCGTGTGTATGCGGCATAAAAGTCCGTACACAGTTTGCCAGTAGATAATCCACCACCACCGATAGGTATAAGGCTTACCGGAAAAGTTGAACCCAAATAGGCGTACGCCTAATGAGTCAGTAAGGCTGGTGGTGTAATAGTTACATAGTTAGTAAGGTTGAATAAAGACACCAGTCCATCCAGTGAGAGTGTGGGTGCGTGTCTACAATTATCTCTATTTTAAGGTACCCATACAGCACCATCAATTTACACAGTGCTCCACACATACATCGCACACTCACATTGGTCCCTACCCTCAAGGAGCCCACAATCCAAGGTCCCCAACTCACATTCATATACTGGAGGCCAATTTTGGACAGAAGCCTATTAACCTACCAGCATGTCTTTGGAGTGTGGGAGGAAACCCACGCAGGCACAGGGAGAACATGCAAACTCCAGGTAGGTAGTGTCGTGGTTGGGATTCGAACCAGCGACCCCTTTTTACTGCTAGGTGAGAGTTCTACCCACTACACCACTGTGCCACCCGTAATAATCCCAGGGGAACCATATATCGGCACACACAGCTTCCAGTTAGAGATGTAGACTCCAAGGGTCTGTCACATTGCTATGTTCAATAGATGTCCACCAGAGAAGTGGTGACCAGAGGATGGATCAGAAAACTTTCTCCCAATTATGCATTTATAATGAGAAGAAGAAATAGGCCACATAGTGTGATTCCATTTCAATACAAGACGTTTATTTGTATAAAAAAAATGAACAATCGCAATTTAGGAAGATAAAAAGTGCTTGTGACAAAATATGGATAGTGAGGCAGTGGCATCAGCAGAACCCGTCCCGCACGTGGTGGATTATCTACTGGCAGACTGTCTACACCAAGCATTTATTCCAAGTCACTTCACTATTGTGATCACCTGTTTATGGACTTTTAGATGCACTTATGAATCTAAATTTTTTTTGTTTCACAACAATATCGGTTCACTACATTCCAATCAATTTTTCACTATTATTTATACAGAATATAGAGATTGTTTGAATATTTATCATATAAAATAGATACTCATTTTTATATATTCATGAGGTCATTGCACTGAGTATGATGCCATTTGGTTGGGGTCCACCCCACTGATATCACTATAGCGCTGCACTTTATTATATATATATATATATATATATATATATATATATATATATATAGTATACTCCTATAAGCAGCCTACAACACTTTGTGCTATTTGCCAAGGCACTGAGAGTTCCTGGCCCTTAAGGGGCTCTTGCATCTGTAATTATCAGAGACTGTCAGCGATCAGGAGTGTGTAAATAGGGAGGAAGTTGTCCCGGTTTCTGTTGCAACCAAGTTGGTCATCCCATAATTCCTATTACCCGTCCAAGTTAATACCCCTAATAAAACAACAAAGACCAAGCTCAAAAACTGTTCCTTGTGTCTGAAGAAAGTGTGAAAAATGCTGGGCCTGGCTCGCAGTTTCCGCTCGAATTCATCCCAAACATGTTCTATCGGGTTGAGGTCAGGACTCTGTGCAGGCCAGTCAAGTTCCTCCACCCCAAACTCGCTCCTCCATGTCTTTATGGACCTTGCTTTGTGCACTGGTGTGTCATGAACAGGAAGGGGCCATCCCCAAACTGTTCCCACAAAGTTGGGAGCATGAAATTGTCCAAAATGTCTTGGTATGCTGACGCCTTAAGAGTTCCCTTCACTGGAGCTAAGGGGCCAAGCCCAACCCCTGAAAAACAACCCCCACACCATAATCCTCCCTCCACCAAATGATTTGGACCAGTGCACAAAGCAAGGACCATAAAGACACGGATGAGCGAGTTTGGGGTGGAGGAACTTGACTGAAGGGAACTCTTAAGGTGTCAGCATACCAAGACATTTTGGACAATTTCATGCTCCCAACTTTGTGGGAACAGTTTGGGGATGGCCCCTTCCTGTTCCAACATGACTGCGCACCAGTGCACAAAGTAAGGTCCATAAAGACATGGATGAGAGAGTTTAGGGTGAAGGAACTTGACTGGCCTGCACAGAGTCCTGACCTCAACCTGATAGAACACTTTGGGGGTCAGTTAGAGCGGAGACTGCAAGCCAGGCCTTCTCGTCCAACATCAGTGCCTGACCTCACAAATGCGCTTCTGGAAGAACGGTCAAACATTCCCATAGACACACTCCTAAACCTTGTGGACGGCCTTCCCAGAAGAGTTGAAGCTGTTATAGCTGCAAAGGGTGGGCCAACTCAATATTGAACCCTACGGACTAAAACTGGGATGCTATTAAAGTTCATGTGCGTGTAAAGGCAGGCGTCCCAATACTTTTGACAATATAGTGTATACATACACAGTGTATAGACATTGGAAGCATCTAGGATATTTTCTGGGTTGCAAAAAAAGGTGAAATTTCACTTTAAACCATAGAGAACATCACTACTAATGACCTTTAATGGGAAGACTGATCTAATTAACTGGCTTCATTAGCTGAGATATGAAACAACAGCCCGGCCTGGGAATAATCACTTGTTTAGAAATAGACATTGACTTGCACTGAAGCCTTTGTGATACATCCGTCATCCATCCAAACATGTCATCCGTCTCCCTCTACTAACAAGACTTTCAATTACAGGGACACTAAATCATATCCCTATTCTACAAAAATAATCCATACTCACCCACTTCTTAATGGTCCTGTAATCTATTTTTTATTAAGTTGTTTCTTATGCCCTGTACACATGAACTGACTTTTCGACCGGATTGGTCCAACGGATCAATCCGACCGTGTGTGGGCTTCATCGGACCTGCAGCGGACTTTTCCAGCCGAAAATCTGACGGACTTCAGATTTGAAACATGCTTCAAATCTGTCCGGTCGAAAAAGTCCGCTCGTCTGTATGCTAGTCCGACGGAGGAAAACTGACGCTAGGGCAGCTATTGGCTACCGGCTATCAACTTCCTTATTTTAGTCCGGTGTACGTCATCACGTACGAATCCGTCGGACTTTGATGTGAACGTGTGTAGGCAAGTCCGTTTGTTCAAAAATCCGTCGGAAGTCCGTCAAAAGTCTGACGAAGGTCCACCGGAATGGCCGTCGGACTTTTGTTGCCGAAAAGTCCGCTCGTGTGTACGCGGCCTCACGGTGTTTTTCTGCCTCTGTGTAACATTCTTAAATCCCAAACCTCTCCTTTCCCACCTTGCTTCCCCTTCCCATTGCACGTTATGCGATCATGGTACACTTCTCTACGCACACTACAAATTTCACAGTCCATAGCCTATAGTCCACCTGGGGAGGGTGGCTATTAGACATGTGCAATTCGCTTTGTAACGAATCGAAATTTGGCCGAATTTTGCATCTTTCGGACATTCGGATGCATCCGAATAAAAAAAATAACGAATTTCAACTAATACGAAAGAAATTATAGCGGATATAACAAATGAATTTGACATGATTCGGTAGTTTGTTAAAGATCTAATGAAACAAAAGGTCAACTCAAAGTAAATCTTACAGTCCAATCAGCTGATTAATTTTGTGCTGGAGGTCGGATTACTGGCAAAGTGCATTCCTGAGAACTGAGTGAGAAGGGTGTTGTATTGTATTTGAGCAGAGGAGAAGAGATATAGTCATTGTGAGTGTTAATAGATTCAATAAACAAACGACTTTCCAAACTACAAATCACTATCACGAATATATATACATACATAAATATCGAATTTCAACTGATACGAAAGAAATTATAGCGGATACAACGAATGAATTCGACATGATTCGAGGCTCAGTTTAACGAATATCGATACTCTACAGAAATAACGACTTATCCGAAAACGAATTAACGTAACATCACGAATATAACGGAACAAAATTATGTATTTTACGAATGGCAACGAACCAAAACTAAATGAAATTTTCCGCTGTGCACAAGTCTAGTGGCTATGTTCGTACATACAGCGAGACAATGAAGAAAGAATGTAGCCACCTAACAGGAAGTCAGATCACAGCAGCAAAAAAAAAAAAAAAAATTAAAAAGGAATTTGGAGTAGACAAAAAAAGGGACTTTTTGAGTTAAAGTGGTTATAAACTCCCGAAATGAACAAAGCATATCCCTCTATAGTGTGTATTTGCCTCAATCCAAAGCACTAAGTGTGATTTCTGTCTCCTCTGTCTCATTCCTCTGCTATCTTCCCCTCTGACAGTCTATGATGACACCAGACAATCCCAGGAGTTGGCCCTTCCCCCTTCCAGCACACAGCTGGTGATTGACAGCCTCAGCAGTGCATGTTTTCCTAGGGGACTGTGAAGAGGGTGGAGTTTCCATTCCCTCAACTTAGGTCTCAGATTACACTCAGCTCTCTGCTCTATGCTGCGCAGTGTGTTAAAAACAAATCCCTGCCCCCTGCCTTCTGGAGCTCAGAAACGCTGTGTAAATTCTGGACATTGAACGGATGTAGAGGAGATAGGGGGGCTGCAGATGAACAAATACAACATGTCCATTCTTTTTCTCCTTTTGGGTGCTCAGTTGTAAAAAGACTGAACCACCGCAGGCAACCACTGTGTGAACTTAAATGGGTCACTTTTGGCAGTGGTGATGCACGCCAATTGCGAGATGTGGTTTAATTTTTACAGCAGCATGTTTACTGTCCTCAATGGCTGCAGCCCTTCTTTTTAGTGCAGCGGTGAGCAGTAGTAAAGTTTAATCTACTGAGTTCTGGAATTTGACTACCAGAGCACATTTATGGCGGTGGTGCTAGTCCTAGACCGACTGGGTATGCACTATCCAAAAGAAAAGGAGGATGGTATCGGAGGGGCCAGGGAGCTTGCAGAATAATTATTATGGGAGGGAACGTACTTTGAGATGTTCTTCTGCCAGCTATAGTTGGGGTCCTTTAAGAGCGTTGGTGCATTTAATGACAGTCCCAGTTAACCTGCATACAGTACAGTATAATCTTGACACAGGTGCAAGGTAGATGCAGTTTAATTGAGGTAACGGTTCTGTATAATGCGGTATGGGGTTGGTATAGACACAGTCTAGGTTTGGAATATGTGCGGTATGGGTGCAGTATGGATTGGGTACACTTGGTGTTGTGCTCTCAGTGGCTCAGTCCCTACTAGCAGTATCAGCAATGGGTGAATAGCCCTCTCACAAGTCCTCGGGATGCTACAGTGACCTGTAGAAGGGGGGCCCCCTCGGTCTCTCCTCGAAAAGTCTCTGGTGGTCAGCAGTGGGAAGCAGAGGGTGAGTGGATGGTCCAGTCTTCACATGGCAGCAGTGCAGATGCTCCCAATCTCAGGCTCAATTGCCTGCGGGTATGGTGTCCTACTGGCAGGCGAATATCCAGACAGAAGTCCTCTCTTTCTAACACCCTTGGTGGCAACAGGAAGAACTTTCCCGGGGAGTCTAACCTCTTTCCGACCAGCCGCCGTCATTATACAGGTCAGCACGATCCCGCGAACCGTTGTAGCTATACGTCGGCTCGCAGAATTGGGATAGCAGGCGCACACACGCGCCTTCTGCATAGCGGGGGTGCCTATGCTCGTGGCCGACGGTTGCGATGACCGAGCGGCGGGCACGAGGGACAGAACACAGAAGTGTGTGCGTAAACACACAAATCCATGTTCTGCTCTGAGAGGAATGACAGATTGTGTGTTCCTATCAGCCAGGCCCAGGAACCACGATCCGTCACTTACTCTAGTCAGTCCCCTCCCCCTTCAGTTAGAATCACCTCCCAGGGAACACAGTTAACCCCTTGATCACCCCCTAGTGTTAACCCCTTCACTGCAAGTGACATTTTTACAGTAATCAATGCATTTTTATAGCACTGATCACTGTATAAATGCCAATGGTCCCAAAAATGTGTCAAAATTGTCCGACGTGTCCGCCATAATGTCGCAGTCATGATAAAAATCACAGATCGCCGCCATTACTAGTAAAAAAAATAAATAATTATTAAAAATGCTATAAATCTATCCCCTATTTTGTGAACGCTATAACTTTTGCGCAAACCAATCAATATACGCTTATTGCGTATTTTGTTTTTTTTTTACCAAAAATATGTAGAAGAATACGCATCGGCCTAAACTGAGAAAAAATTCGTTTTTTTGTTTTTTTTAAATGGGGATATTTATTATGGCAAAAAGTACAAAATATTGTGTTTTTTTTTTTCAAAATTGTCGCTTTTTTTGTTTATAGCGCAAAAAAAAAAATGCAGAGGCGATCAAATACCACCAAAATAAAGCTCTATTTGTGGGGAAAAAAAGGACGTCAATTTTGTTTGGGTGCAATGTCGCACGACCGCACAATTGTCAGTTAAAGTGACGCAGTGCCGTATCACAAAAAATTGCCCGGTCATTCAACAGCCAAATCTTCCGGGGCTGAAGTGGTTAATAAAAATAATCTCTCACTCCTACTGCACAGTGCCTATTGGGGTCTGCAGTGTAAGGAGTCAACAAGTTCCATTATATGTCTCAAACTACAACTCCCAGAAATTTTACGCGCTCAACATAGAAGTCTATGGGCTTGCTTGGTTTTTAGCACTCCCCCTGCTGGCCAGAGGAGAATGGTGCAGCACAACAACAGTATCTCAGTAGAGGCAGAGAAAGGTAAATGACAATGGGGGTTATTTACGAAAGGCAAATCCACTTTGCACTACAAGTGCACTTTCAAGTGCAGTCACTGTAGATCTGAGGGGGACCTGCAAGGAAAATAAAAAACAGCATTTTTGCTTGTACACGATTGGATTATAAAATCAGCAGAGCTTCCCCACATTTCAGATCTTCCCCTCAGATCTACAGCGACTGCACTAGAAAGTGCACTTGTAGTGCAAAGTGGATTTGCCTTCCGTAAATAACCCCCAATGTCTCCTTTTCCATTTTTCTGTAGCCCAGCACCCGGCTACACAAGCGTTGATCGATGGCTGTTAACTTTATCCACTGTTTATCCTAATGTAAAAAACACATCAAAAATGAGTGCCAACACCCATCATTATCGCATGTCAAAGCTCAAAATGAAACAGTACAAAAAAAATTAAAAATGCACCAAAGCGCAAGGATCTAAATGGGCTTTTAAACTAATGAATTTTACTCAATGCTGAGCAAGATATAACCTACTAATTGAACTAAGGTGAGCTGTTTTGTGATTATTATTATTATACAGGATTTATATAGCGCCAACAGTTTATGCAGCGCTTTACAATATAAAAAGGAGACAATACAGTTATAATACAATAAAATACAAGAGGATTAAGAGGGCCCTGCTCAGAAGAATCTTACAATCTAATAGGGTGGGGCAGGTGGTACAAGAGGTTGTAACTGTGGGGTGAGCTGATGGAAGTGGTAGGAGATTACACAAAGGCAAAGGAGAGTGGGATCAAGGGGACAGTGGCTGATGTTGGCCCGATCATGATCCCACCCTGGAAATGACTGGACTATATCGGTACAGATAAACAACAATAATGTTAAGTAAAAAAATTTATTACAAAGAAAGAAGTTACATGGTGTACTTGTTAAAAATGCAAAAACAGAGGCTCGGAAAAGCCCAAAAGACATCTGTTGTTACAAGGTATAGAATGGTCTGGTTCTCGACTAGTTTCGCGGTATTACCGCTTCCTCAGGAGGACCAATCTATGAGAAAAATAGTACATAATAATACAAACCATATACATACAAAAATCATAATACAGCATGTAAAGAGACACCATAAGAGATAGATAGAGAAGTGGCTTACCCTATATCTAGGTGAATATGTGCTGCACCCAGCCGCCCAAACATAACTCCCCCGCGGCGGACAAGGGGGATTGTGCGAAATTCCCTGGATGGATAACAATCAATAGTTGAGGGATCTAATAGTTAGCTGGTTGAGGGTAAAAAAAGGGGGGAGGATAGCCGTTAGCAAGAAAGAGGAAGATAATAAGGGGTAGAGGGGAAGAAGGGAAGGAGAGGAGAGAGGAGAGGGGCAGGAGGGGGAAGGAAAGTGGGGAAGGGAAGGTAGGGATAGGGAGGGGAGAGAGGAGGAGGAAGGGAGGGGGAAAGGGGGGGGGGAGAGGGGGAAAAAGGGGAAGGAAGGGAGGAAGGAGAGAAGGGAAACAACGGGGAAGGAGGGAAAGGGGAAGGGGCAAGAGGGTTGTAGGGAGGGAGAAGAGGGGAGGGGGGGAAGGGGAAGGGAAGGGAAGGGGGGGGGGGAAACCGGGAAGGGGGGGGTTGGGAAGGGAACAGGAGGTGGGAAGGGAGGGGGGGGGGAGGGAAGGGAAGGGGGGGGAAGAATGAAGAACCGGGAGGGGGGAGGGGGGGGGGGAAGGGGAGGAAACAAAAGGGGACAGACAGGGCATAGAACCAGGGAGGAAAGGAAGAGTAAAATTACCTGCACCCTCGCTGGTGATATTAAGGCATAAGTTAAAGCTTACCATAGAAGGGGTGATACGGTATCAAGCCACGTGGGGGCTTCTTGGTAGCGCAGAGGTCGGATGGCCCGTGGGGGACAGGAGCACCCACTATGTCCACCAAGTGGGGCACCAACAGGGTACGTGGGTGTGGGAGCCCAACAATGTAAGGGGATGCCCACAAGGTGATGTGGAGGTCTGTCAATATAAAGCGTATCGCATATAACATGAGATACAGGGTAGTATCCGTGAAACGGTATCAATAATAGATAACGTGGGGTAAAGGATAGTATCCAGGGTAAAATTAAGGACAAACGTACCCAAAGGATTCCCGGTGGAACAACGGAGGCGTCCCTTCCATCCAAGCCCACGTGTACAACCTTTGGTGGGGAGGGCCGCACTGCTCACCCAAAAGGCCCGAGGGCCCATTAAGTGAGCTCCCCAACCCGGAAACGGTCACGACGCCGCCGTCCGGCGGCGTCTGACGTCACCATCTGGCGGCGCCCGACGCCGCCGGGTCAGTTTCTCCACACTGCGCGGGTGTGCGCGACCAGCGCTCCCGCGCAAGCGCGTTCGAGACGAGCCAATGGGCGGGGAGCCCTGGGCTCGACGAGAGCAAGCAGGGAATAGACGGTGACGTCATCCCTGCCAGGAGAAACACAAGTCCGCCGCTAGGGAGACACAGGCAGCCAGGAAGCGCACCATGCACCCAGGGATCGCCACAAAAATATAAAACAAATGAAACAAGGATAGAAAAGAAAATAATTACTGTAAAACAATTGCAAGTACAATAAGGTATAAGTGGCAGTGTAAATGCCACAATAACAATTACGGTGTTTGGTAAACACTGAGGAAATTGACACTCCATAGACGGCCCAGATAACAAGGGGAATCCACTAACGGGGGCCATTATGTGCAGTGAAGAGGGTAGTGCATTGAGAATGGTTATTAGTGGTAATAGAAGTGGGGAACCGCAGCCCTAGGTAATCACTGGACTGCGGGCACATTCTAAATGATGGGAAGTATGTGAACAGAACATGAAAGGAATAGTGGATGGTGAGGGACAAAAATTATGAAAGGTGCATGAAAAAGAAAAGTGTATAAGTGTGTCGTAAATGAGAAAGATGATGAAGGGTGATATAGTGTGATAACGACCCACAAAAAAGGGGGGGGGGGGGGGTTGTCATGTGATTTGATAAGTGAAACGTATCCCAAGAAGATTGAGTTGGGGATATAATGACACATGAGGCAGAAATCACCATACAGTGTTGCATGCAAAATGATACAAAATTAGTTGCAAACAATGCCAAGATGAAGCAATATAATGAATTACATTCAAAGGAAGAGTAGTTACCGTGGGTATAAAATCAGCTAGGGATTATAGATGTGGGTAACAAAAACAATCACAGTAGGGCCGGGAGGTTTCCGGTCCATAAAACACATACTCTTAGGTCAAGGTAGTGAGTTAAAAGCTGAATGACCCAACTAATAAAATATAGTAGGTTGAACCCTAAAGTCCAACCTTAATATAATAAGATGGCTAAAAAAATGGCTGTATGGAGATGGTAGGTCTGCCTAAACCGTGATGGGCGGGTCCACATGTCTGAACCGTGTAGGAGGAGGCAACTACCAACGTAATCGATAATAGTTACACATAAGGAGTAGTAAACTTAAAATTAGAGGCACTCGGGGGAAAGAAAAAGGGGTGTGTTATCCACCCAATGAATATGCACAAATTATGAGTATAGCCTCTTGTAAGCGAAAATAATAATTTGTTAGAAACGTACCATCATCCAAATTAATATACAAAGGCAAAGGAGAGTGGGATCAAGGGGACAGTGGCTGATGTTGGCCCGATCATGATCCCACCCTGGAAATGACTGGACTATATCGGTACAGATAAACAACAATAATGTTAAGTAAAAAAATTTATTACAAAGAAAGAAGTTACATGGTGTACTTGTTAAAAATGCAAAAACAGAGGCTCGGAAAAGCCCAAAAGACATCTGTTGTTACAAGGTATAGAATGGTCTGGTTCTCGACTAGTTTCGCGGTATTACCGCTTCCTCAGGAGGACCAATCTATGAGAAAAATAGTACATAATAATACAAACCATATACATACAAAAATCATAATACAGCATGTAAAGAGACACCATAAGAGATAGATAGAGAAGTGGCTTACCCTATATCTAGGTGAATATGTGCTGCACCCAGCCGCCCAAACATAACTCCCCCGCGGCGGACAAGGGGGATTGTGCGAAATTCCCTGGATGGATAACAATCAATAGTTGAGGGATCTAATAGTTAGCTGGTTGAGGGTAAAAAAAGGGGGGAGGATAGCCGTTAGCAAGAAAGAGGAAGATAATAAGGGGTAGAGGGGAAGAAGGGAAGGAGAGGAGAGAGGAGAGGGGCAGGAGGGGGAAGGAAAGTGGGGAAGGGAAGGTAGGGATAGGGAGGGGAGAGAGGAGGAGGAAGGGAGGGGGAAAGGGGGGGGGGAGAGGGGGAAAAAGGGGAAGGAAGGGAGGAAGGAGAGAAGGGAAACAACGGGGAAGGAGGGAAAGGGGAAGGGGCAAGAGGGTTGTAGGGAGGGAGAAGAGGGGAGGGGGGGAAGGGGAAGGGAAGGGAAGGGGGGGGGGGGAAACCGGGAAGGAGATTAGTTGAAGACGTGATAGGCTTTCCTGAAGAGATAAGTTTTCAGGGATTGCCTGAAGGTAGCAAGAGTAGGGGATAGCCGGACCGGTGGAGGTAGAGAGTTCCAGAGGATGGGAGAGGCTCTGGAGAAATCCTGGAGACGAGCATGGGAGGAGGAGACTAGAGAGCTAGAGAGCAGGAGGTCTTGAGAAGAGCGGAGAGGACGATTTGGGTGATATTTGGAGACAAGATTGGTGATGTAGCTCGGAGCAGAGTTGTGAATGGCTTTGTATGTTGTGGTTAGTATTTTGAATTTAATTGGCTGAGTGATTGGGAGCCAGTGCAGGGATTGGAGGAGAGGGTTGGCAGACACTGAGCAGTTGGTAAGATTAAGGCTCCTGTTAACAGTTGAACTAATCTTCTAGCTTAGATCTGGTTCTCTGCAGTCCTGGTAAAGATCTGACTCTGGTTACTGGTCAGGGGCGGACTGACCATTCGGGAACTCGGGCACTGCCCGAGGGCCCAATGCCACTAAGGGGCCCCATCAGGATTGCCAGCCTCAATAAAACCAGGGACAGTATGTAAAAATCTGTGTTTTTTTAAAAATCCCAAGATTATAGCTGCCCCGCCTCTCCAGTACCTTTTCAGTGTGCGTATGTATATTCTGTGTGTGTATACTGTGTGTCTGTGTATGTATACTGTATGTGTGTGTGTATACCGTGTGGCCCCATAATCTATTGCCTTGGGACCCCATAATCTCCTATTGCCCGGGGGCCCCATGAGTTGTCAGTCCGCCCCTGTTACTGGTTGTGAGTTTATGTCATTTGTCTGTCACTGGCCAAAAAGTTTTGGCTGTGCAATGACTGTGCCTTCTGCCACCAGCCATGGCCTTGACCTCTGTATGTACGAAACTCCGAAACAGTAAAAGTAAGAAAATGACATCTATAACGAACGATTTACATTTCGAATTTTCAATCCTTTGTTCGTAATTTTGTTTGTTCGTGTTCTCGAAACGTTCTTTTGAATGGACAGTGTAAGTGTATCTTAATATGTACGTTCGAATAGGCAGTGTATTAGTGAGTGATGTATCTTACTTAATATCTTTAGCCAATCAGCTTATCCCTTCTGTGTCGGAGTCACACGGCATTCCTGAATCTCTTTAGATTCAGTTGAGGAGGAGGCGGAGTCGGGTCTGCTGACAGAGGGAGTGGACTGGAGGAAGTACAGGAGGACTTATTAGAAAAGTAAGCCTAGGATTATTATTCTTTATTTCCTACGAAAGTACAAATCAACGAAAAAGGCAAAATCACAAAAGTAATGCCGCGTACACACGATCGGACTTTTCGTCTACAAATACCAAAAACGTAAAGACCAAATACGGCGGACAATCCGATCGCGTGTGGGCTTCCCCGGACTTTCAGCGGACTTTTCCAGCTGCAAATCTGACGGACTTTAGATTTGAAACATGCTTCAAATCTTTACGCTGTAACTCTGCCGTACCTAGAAATCCGCTCGTCTGTATGCTAGTCCGACGGACAAAAACCGACGCTAGGGCAGCTATTGGCTATCAACTTATTTTAGTCCGGTGTACGTCATCATGTACGAATCCGTCGGACTTTGGTGTGATCGTATGTAGGCAAGTCCGTTCGTTAGAAAGTCCGCCGCAAGTCTGTCGGACGGGCTATAGCTGAAAAGTCCGACCGTGTGTACGCGGCATAAGACCGCGTACACACGGGCAGACTTTTCGACCTGACTGGTCAAGCGGACTTTCCACTGACTTTTTAACGAACGGACTTGCCTACACACGATCACACCAAAGTCCAACGGATTCGTACGTGATGACGTACGACCGGACTAAAATAAGGAAGTTGATAGCCAGTAGCCAATAGCTGCCCTAGCGTCGTTTTTTGTCCGTCGGACTAGCATACAGACGAGCAGATGTCTGGGTCCGGCGGAGTTACGACGTAAAGATTTGAAACAAGTTCCGAATCTAAAGTCCGTCAGATTTTCGACTGGAAAAGTCCGCTGAAGGTCCGATGAAGCCCACACACGATCGGATTGTCCGTCGGACCAGTCCGATAAAAAAAGTCCGCTCGTGTTTACGCTGCATAACAATTACTAAATTACGAGTAGTGTACCGAATAAATGAAAATTGTTATCTAACAAAATTACGAATCATTTCGTATCAAAGAAAATATAACTGTTCCGAAAATACAAACGAGTTTGAATATAAAAACTCGCGTCTTACGAAATTATCATCGTTACGAATCAACGGAAATGTAAATAAACAAATGCACATGTCTAATCATCAGTGCCCTGATTACAGGAAAGCCCCAGCAGTGCCCATTAGTGCCACCAATCACTGCCACCAATCAGTGCCCATCAGTGACAGCAATCAGTGCCCATTTATGATGCCAGTCAGTGCAGCCTTTTAGTGCCCATCAGTGCCTGCTCATCAGTGCTGCTCATTAAATGCCCATCAGTGCCGTCTATCTGTGCCCCCTTTCAATGCCCACCACTGCCACCTATCAGTGCCTACCAGTGCTACCTATCAGTGCCCATCAGTGCTGCCTATAAGTGTTCATCAGTGCCACCAATCAGTGCCCATCAGTGTGGCATATTAGTGCCTCCTCATCAGTACCCATAAGTGCTGCCTCATCAGCGCACATCATTGAAGGAGAAAAATTACTTATTTACAAAATTTACTGACAGAAACAATGAAAAACTTTTTTTTTTTTTTTTTCAAAATTTTCGGTCTTTTCTCTTTTTTTTTTTTATTTTAGCAAAAAATAAAAATGCCAGCAGTGATTAAATACCACCAAAAGAAAGCTCTATTTGTGTGAAGAAAATGATACAAAAAATTCACATGGGTACAGTGTTATATGACCGCACAATTGTCATTCAAAGTGTGAAAGCGCTGAAAGCTGAAAAATGGCCTGGGCAGGAAGGGGGTGAAAGTGCCAAGTACTGAAGTGGTTAAACTTTCATTTGCAATTATGATAGGCTGGGGGTGGAATTATGTTGCCAATTTTCTCTAAATTGGCAACATAATTCCATCCCCAGTCTATCATAATTGCAAATTAAAGCAGCCAGCAGAGGGCGCCAAAGAGATAGTGTGAATGAGTGTAATGTGTGGAACTGCAAAGGAAAGGGAAAGGATCCATGGGAGCCTGCGCCTCTCAGCCAATATAGCTTGCCAATAGAATCAAGGGGCTCCTAACTGTCCACGATTTCGAGGGACTGTCCCTGATTTCGAGGGACTGTCCCTGATTTGGAGCAATGTCCCTCTGTCCCTCATTCCTCCTCATATGTCCCTCATTTTGGTCTGATCTGTATAGCTGTATATAAAATGCACTTTTTATCTATAAAAAAGTGTTTTCCGGCGCTAAATCTTTCACCTGATTTCTAAATTGCTGCGTTTGTAAATTCCAAAAGCCAATATAAAGGAATAGTAGCGGTAAAAAAAAGCACTTGTGGGTTTAACCAATCTTGTTTTTTTGTACAATTCCCCTTTAAGGGGGCGTGGCAAGGGGCGTGTCCTATGCCTGCATACTCTTGCTGATAGGTGTCCCTCATTCCCATCTCAAAAAGTTGGGAGGTATGGTTTACCAGACAGGCGGAGTTCTGAGGAAAGTGGAAGTTTCGGTGGGTGAATCTTTCCCTTCCTCACATTTCCGTTCTGCTTTCGTTCGTTGACAAAAATTGGAATTGATTTTCATCATAGTTTTCGTCGATTGAACGAATTCAAATATTATTTTTGTTTACTTTTTGTCACTGAAAACGTGCAGCTGAGGAAAACTATGACGAAAATAATTCTGCCAACGAAATTAACACTGATTTCTATTTTTTTGCTAGACTTTGCTTACCACCTCCAGTCCAGCAGACAAGTGGAGCAGTAAACTACAATCTGGAACAATCCATGCAGATCTGTTTTGTTGTCTGTCGAAATAACTGAATTGTCCGGCTCCCCGGAGCAAAACATACCTTCATCAGTCAGATCAGTGAAGCCAACGGTTCTTCACCAGTTTTGTTTTTTTTAGGCATGTTTCCTCCCTTCAATGCCCCTTCTGTTAGACTGCTGCAGATGAAATGAAGGTGAAAACGTATTTGGCAGGATCTTTAAAGGTCCACAAAATACAACAAAATAGACAAAACGGTGAAGGCCTGGCTCACAGTGCTCTAATTCATCCCAAAGGTGTTCTATCGGGTGGAGGTCAGGACTCTGTGCAGAGAAGTCAAGTTCCTCCACCCCAAACTCGCTCCTTCATGTCTTTATGGACCTTGCTTTGTGCACTGGTGCTCAGTCATGTTGGAACAGGAAGGGGCCATCCCCAAACTGTTCCCACAAAGTTCTCCACATCCTTTTACAGGGTAACAATGATTATTATATGTATTTGATAATTCCCTCTAGCGTTCTCCAGAATTGTTACAATTGTTTCTGTTGTTACAAAGACAACAGATATGTATTTCTTATGCTTCTCAGCTCCATCTAGTGGCCATAATACAGTTGCAGGAATACAGTGTCAGGTGTCTGAATACACAAACATTGGCTGCACCTGATTGGATGCACTCACTGTTTGGGTGACAATTTTCAGCCCAGGTCTTTTGATTTTTGAAGTTTGTCAGCAGGGTCAACCCCAACTTGGATTTCAGCCTCTTCCGCAGGAATTGACTGAAATTCAAGTCGCATGTGGCAGCCTCAACCTGGAAACTTTACCACTATCCCAAAGTCCAAAAAAGCCCACATAGTTTGAGTTTCATAATCATACACGGACAGAGACCAGATCGTCTCTGATCAACTCTATGGCCTTTGAGGACCGGAGCGACACCATGACTTCATGACGTCACTTCCGGTCTAGGGCGGAAGTGACGTCATGAGTAAGCACGTTTTTTTGTTTTTTTTTAAAGCAAAAGATCAACTTTATTTATTTATTTATTTATTTATTTATTTTTTATCCTTTGCTCTTACAGGTAAAGGAGAGATGTGGGGTCTTTTTGACCCCAGATCTCTCCATAAAGAGGACTTGTCATGCCTAATTTCTATTACAATGGTGTAAAAACAAAAAATAAAATAAAGACGAAAGAATACGAAAACTGTGTTCGCACCACACATGTGAGGTATCACCGCGATCGTCAGAGTGTGAGCAACATTTCTAGTGCAAGACCTCCTCTGTAACTCTAAACAGGTCACCTGTAAAAATGTTTAAAGTGTCACCTATGGAGATTTTTAAGTACCAAAGTTTGGCGCCATTCCACGATTGTGCACAATTTTAACCACTTCCGGACCGCCGCATGCCGATATACATCCTAACTTTGAAGCTAGCTGCCATAACCCCGGTATCCTCTTCTTTGGCCGGTGGTTCGGTTTCCGATAAGAGTGGTCTCTGCGGTGGATTCGCTGCAAGATCACTTTTAGCGGCAGCGGGAGAGGGGGCCGCCCTCCCACCACGCTCCGGTGCCCTCCGCCACTTTCAGGGGCCATCAGCAGCGGCGGAGACGATCGGATATTCACCCTTGCTGGGCATGGAGACGAGTGAGGGGAAGATGGCCACCACCTGTCTCCATAACAATGCAGGACGGAAGCGGCATTGAAACGTCACTTCCGCCATAGCTCTTAAAGGGACATTTTTTTTTTTTTTTTAATTTTTAAATGACAATTTTTTTTTTGTATTGCATTTAAGTGTAAATATGAGATGTGAGGACTTTTTGACCCCAGATCTCATATTTAAGAGGTCCTGTCATGCTTTTTTCTATTACATTATTATTATTTTTTTTTTTTTTAAACAGTTTAAATATAAAAAATAAAAGGTAAAATAAATAAGAAAAAAAAATGTAAACACCCTCCGTCTCACCGAGCTCGCTTGCAGAAAAAAACGCATACTTGAGTAGCGCCAGCATATGAAAACGGTGTTCAAACCACACATGTGAGGTATCACCGTGATCGGTAGCGCGAGAGCAATAATTCTAGCCCTAGACCTCTTCTGTAACTTAACACATTCAACCTGTAGAATTTTTGAAATGTCGCCTATGGAGATTTTTAAGGGTAAAAGTTTGTCGCCATTCCACGAGCGGGCACAATTTTGAAGCGTGACATGTTGGGTATCAATTTACTCGGCGTAACATCATCTTTCACGATATAAAAAACAATTGTGCTAACTTCACTGTTGTTTTATTTTTTAATTAAAAAAGTGTATTTAAAAAAAAAAAAAGTGCGCTTGTAAGACCGCTGTGCAAATACGGTGTGACAGAAAGTATTGCAATGACCGCCATTTTATTCTCTAGTCGTGAAACGCATAGATCCATTACACCTTGTTGGAATTACAAACATGTGTCTGTCACAGTAAAAGCAACATGGCATCTGATATATGTTCTTTTGTATCATTTTAACAATGTTTTAATAATGATTGATTAAAACTTTTTTTGAGATTTTATCTATTTTGTGTGATATACAGTGGGGACGGAAAGTATTCAGACCCCCTTAATTTTTTCACTCTTTGTTATATTGCAGCCATTTGCTAAAATCATTTAAGTTCATTTTTTTCCTCATTAATGTACACACAGCACCCCATATTGGCAGAAAAACACAGAATTGTTGACATTTTGCAGATTTATTAAAAAAGAAAAACTGAAATATCACATGGTCCTAAGTATTCAGACCCTTTGCTGTGACACTCATATATTTAACTCAGGTGCTGTCCATTTCTTCTGATCATCCTTGAGATGGTTCTACACCTTCATTTGAGTCCAGCTGTGTTTGATTATACTGATTGGACTTGATTAGGAAAGCCACACACCTGTCTATATAAGACTTTACAGCTCACAGTGCATGTCAGAGCAAATGAGAATCATGAGGTCAAAGGAACTGCCTGAAGAGCTCAGAGACAGAATTGTGGCAAGGCACAGATCTGGCCAAGGTTACAAAAAAATTGCTGCACTTAAGGTTCCTAAGAGCACAGTGGCCTCCATAATCCTTAAATGGAAGACGTTTGGGACGTCCAGAACCCTTCCTAGAGCTGGCCGTCCGGCCAAACTGAGCTATCGGGGGAGAAGAGCCTTGGTGAGAGAGGTAAAGAAGAACCCAAAGATCACTGTGGCTGAGCTCCAGAGATGCAGTCGGGAGATGGGAGAAAGTTGTAGAAAGTCAACCATCACTGCAACCCTCCACCAGTCGGGGCTTTATGGCAGAGTGGCCCGACGGAAGCCTCTCCTCAGTGCAAGACACATGAAAGCCGCATGGAGTTTGCTAAAAAAACACCCGAAGAACTCCAAGATGGTGAGAAACAAGATTCTCTGGTCTGATGAAACCAAGATAGAACTTTTTGGCCTTAATTCTAAGCGGTATGTGTGGAGAAAACCAGGCACTGCACATCACCTGTCCAATACAGTCCCAACAGTGAAGCATGGTGGTGGCAGCATCATGCTGTGGGGGTGTTTTTCAGCTGCAGGGACAGGACGACTTGTTGCAATCGAGGGAAAGATGAATGCGGCCAAGTACAGGGATATCCTGGACGAAAACCTTCTCCAGAGTGCTATCTATGTGAAAGTATTGAGAGATGTATGATGGTGTTAAAGGACACAATTCTAAGTGTTATTTGAACCATTTATTGTTAAAGAGTATCTAAACCAAAGGACAAAATTACAAAGTACTGCAGCTTACTGGTCCTCAGATGTGGTGGCTGCATTTGAATTCTTTTTTCACTTATTTGTTTTAACCTGGTAATCCTGCCAATAACTCACTTCCTGTCCTAGGGTGACAACCAAGCAGTAGACATGTGCAGAACGAAAAAATGTGTTTCATTTCGATTAATTATTTTCATAAATTCATTTAGCTAAATTTGTTTAATCGATTTAATTTGTTTTCAGAATTTGTTTAGTTTTTTTCAAACTCAATTTGACCAAATTCAGAAAACTTGAATCAATTCTAATTCCATTCAAATCCATTCAAAATTGAATTTAATCTATTCGAAATTTAGAAGATGGTTATATTCTTTCTATTCTATTCAATTTTATTAAATTTTACTGTTTTTTTTTCTATTCTGGTCTAATCTTTTCTATTCTATTTGAATTTAGTCTATTTGAAATTCGAATTCTGGAAGATGGTTATATTCTTTCTATTTTTTTCAATTCTATTGTTTTCTTCTATTCTATTCTATTCTTTTATTTTCTATTCTAATCTATTTTTTAATCTATTTTTTTTCTATTTGAATTCAAATTTATTCTATTTGAAATCCGAATTTTAGAAGATGGTTATAGTCTTTCTAGTTTCTTCTATTCTATTCTATTCTTTTTTTATTCAATTTTATTCTTTTATTTTCTATTCTATTTTATTCTGTTCTTTTATTTTCTATTCTATTTTGTTCTGTTTTACTTTATTTTCTATTATATTCCTTTATTTTTTATTCTATCTCTTTATTTTCTATTTTTTTTTCATTCTTTTATTTTGTATTCTGTTCCATTTTACTCTATGATATAATATTTTTTTTTATTTTCTATTCTATTATTTTCTATTCTATTATATTCTTTTCTATTGTATTTCTTTATTTTCTATTCTATTTTATTATTTTCTGAAATTCAAATTTGATTCGAAAACTATCCAAATCCGATTAGGAAACTATTTGAATATAGTCTGAAATTTTCGTTTCGTTGGGAGTTATGTGACAAGCAGCATTGTCACATCCCTCCCAACTGTCCCTCGTTTGGAACCCAATCCCTCTGCCCCTCTCTCCCCCTAATGGCCCGTACACACGGTTCCGAGTATCGTACGAAAACGGTCGTCCGAGGAAGGATCGTACGATATTCGGATCGTGTGTACACTACTTTCGACAGCCAATCACGACCGCTCATCTGATATTATTCGATCGGACATACAAAAAACTTTTCCTCGTACGATTTTCGTTTAGTCAGTATAGTTGTCATCCGAAAATACAAGACCAGCAGAAGTATTTTAGCAGACGGAAGACACTTCTACAGCTCTGTCCTCCTCGGCAGTCATGTTCTATTTAATTACACCAAATAGTTTAATCCGTTTTCATTTGTAATTTGTTTTTAGGAACTGATAACATTTACAGGCAGAGCAATATCACTCAGATCCCTCCTGATGTAATAATGCTTTTGGGAAATCTAATTGGTTCCTTATTAAAATCTCTTCCCGAGACGCGAGCGTTCCGACATTCCCCCCGGGTGTTCCCCGCCAAATTCTCCACCGGAGTCATTCCGCTCGTCCCGCAACTCACATTACATATTCTCTTCATCAATTACACAATTATCTGACCAAATACGTTCTGCAATCACCGGAACTCAGCATTTCTACTACCTATATCTTCACCAATGTATCATAGCCTGTCTATCTATCTATCTATCTATCTATCTATCTATCTATCTATCTATCTATCTATCTATCTATCTATCTATCTATCTATCTATCTATCTATCTATCTATCTATCTATCTATCTATCTATCGTATCTTTCTTTCTTTGTTTCTTGCTATCTATGTTATCTTTCTTTTTCTCTTTCTTTGTCTTTCTTCTTCTTCTTCTTTTCTTTCTTTCACATTAAATATTATGTTCTGTTTGTATCGTTATCTATTTTCTTTCTTTCTTTCTTTTTCTCTTTCTTTTTCTTTCTTTCTTTCTTTCTTTCTTTCTTTCTTTCTTTCTTTCTTTCTTTCTTTCTTTCTTTCTTTCTTTCTTTCTTTCTTTCTCATTAAATATTCTGTTTATCAATTAGACAATTATCTGACCAAGTACGTTATGCAATCATCAGAACTCTGCATTTCTACTACCTATATCTCCACCAATGTATCATAGTCTATCATATCTATCTATCTATCTCTATCTATCTATCTATCTATCTATCTATCTATCTATCTATCTATCTATCTATCTATCTATCTATCTATCTATCTATCTATCTATCTATCTATCTATCTATCTATCTATTTATCTTATCTTATCTTATCTTATCTTATGTTATCTTTCTTTCTTTCTTTCTTTCTTTCTTTCTTTCTTTCTTTCTTTCTTTCTTTCTTTCTTTCTTTCTTTCTTTCTTTCTTTCTTTCTTTCTTTCTTTCTTTCTTTCTTTCTTTCTTTCTTTCTTTCTTTCTTTCTTTCTTTCTTTCTTTCTTTCTTTCTCTCTCTCTTCTTTCTTTCTTTCTTTCTTTCTTTCTTTCTTTCTTTCTTTCTTTCTTTCTTTCTTTCTTTCTTTCTTTCTTTCTTTCTTTCTTTCTTTCTTTCTTTCTTTCTTTCTCATTAAATATTCTGTTCTGCTTGTATCATTATCTATTTTCTTTCTTTCTTCCTTCCTTCCTTCCTTCCTTCCTTCCTTCCTTCCTTCCTTCCTTCCTTCCTATACTTACTTCCTATAGCTCCACCAATGTATCATTATCTATCTATCTATCTTTTTCTCTCTTCTCTTCTCTTCTCTTCTCTTCTCTTCTCTTCTCTTCTGGGGACCCCAGAAGGGAAACACTAGGTTAACCTATTCCTTACCCAAGGGCCCCTCCTTTACAGTAAGTAGCCCGATCCAGGTATTAATTGGATGGTAGCATTGAAAGAATTATGTATTTTGAACAGTAACATTTACTTCTTTCCTATTGGTTACATAGTCATTCTCTATGCAGAGTAACAGTATACAAACTAGCCATTGCTAATGCTGTTACTTGTAGTTCTTCCCCACCTAGAGGCCCATCGGTCCTGCCTCTTCCAGAACGATAATCTGCTGTTCACTTCAATGTCAGATGATCTCATTGTAGAAACATCAGGTAAGCATTAGCAGTCACTTTTGTTTAAAAACTTGTCTTAATTGTGTTTGTCTCCCTGGCAGTGATTTAATTACACACCTGTCATACCATTTCCAACATCCCTTTGTCATCGCCTTTTATTCATTATTTTATGAAACGCTCGGCAAAGATTTCACACAAAAAGCGCTAGATAATACAGGTGAAAATGACATTTTCCGTTGAGATGGAGCGCACTTTCTTTCTATTTAATCTGTGAATGCGCTCATTCCTCTCCGTGAATCCAGCACACATTGTGCCTCTGCAAACATTCTTTTATCAAAGAGTTTTCTATTTAATTACACCAATTTATTAATAGGATTCCAAAAAGCTGCTTAACCACTTCAGCCCTGGAAGAATTTGCCCCCTTCCTGACCAGGCCATTTTTTGCGATACGGCACTGCGCCGCTTTAACTGACAATTGCGCGGTCGTGCGACGTTGTACCCAAACAAAATTGACGTCCTTTTTTTCCCACAAATAGAGCTTTCTTTTGGGGGCATTTGATCACCTCTGTGTTTTGGTTTTTTTTTTTGCGCTATAAATAAGAGAGACAATTTTGAAAAAAAACACAATATTTTTAACTTTTTGATATAATAAATATCCCAAATTTAAAAAAAAAAAAAATTCTTCATCAGTTTAGGCCAGTATGTATTCTTCAACATATTTTTGGAAAAAAGGTTTATGGCATTTTTATTATTATTTATTTATTTTTACTAGTAATGGCGGCGAGCAGAGATTTTTATCGGGACTGCGACATTGCGGTGGACAGATCGGACACTTTTTTTGGGACCATTGACATCTATACAGCGATCAGAGCCACTGATTACCACTGAGCCACTGATTAATGTATAAATGTTGCTGACAGGGAAGGGGTTAACACTAGGGGGCGATCAAGGGGTTAAATGTGTCTTCTAACTGTGAGGGGATCGGACCGACTGGGGGAGGAGACATTTATTTGTTACTGCTTAGTAGGAACCCACAATCTGTTTCTCCTCCCCTGACAGGACAGGGAGTTGTGTGTTTACACACATAACTCCCCGTTCCTGCTCTCGTGCCCGCAAACGCAGGTGGTCGTCGGGGATTGCGCCCACCGGCCACGCGCATCGGGTCCCCTGCCGTGCAGTGGGCACATGCAGCAGACGCGTGCATGCGCCTGCTATGGCTCTTAAAGGAGCCGCAGTATATATACGGCGATTTGCGCAGCAGAGCCATTCTGCCGCTGTATATATGCTGGAGACGGTCGGGAAGCCGTTAAAGGAAAACCATCATATTACCTAACAAGTTTTTTTTTTTTTTTTTTGCTTTTTTAGCCCTACTTCTCCTGTGGATCACAGGAGTGCAGTTCGTTCTGCACTCCTATTAAATAAAAAGTAAATAAAACATAAACAAAAAAAAAAAACACCTTATACTTACCTAGGTGGATGCAGCATTAATCCAATGGATCAGATGCTGCATCTGTCCCCTTCTGCCTTGGCACTGAGAACTGAGCAATAAAACACCGCTGATCGCTCAGTTCTCCCCTTTGCTCAGAGAAGTGATTGTCAGTCACCAGTTTTCTGTTTTGCACCCTCCAGTGCTCACTGGAGCGCTGGGCTGGGGAGGGGAGGTAGCTGATGGCTCAGTCTCCCAGCTATGCAGCTGAGAGGCTGAGCCAGCTGCCGGTCCAGGCATCTGGCTGTCTGCTGATGTCACAGAGCCAGTCTAGATTTGGAAAAGTTCCTCACCAGCCAGATGCCTGGACCGGCAGCTGGCTCAGCCTCTCAGCTGCGTAACTGGGAGACTGAGCCAGCTGCTCCCTCCCCTCCCCAGCCCAGCGCTCCAGTGAGTACTGGAGGGCCAGAGTAGAGAGCGGTGACTGACAGTCACGCTCTCTGCTCACAGCGGAGGGGAGAACCAGTGGCAGCTGGTGGTATAGTTTGTGGGGGGAGGCAAACAATGCACCCACAGCGCCCCCGGTCAGTCACGTTTCCTGCACCCCCCCACCCCCGTGGGTCGGACACAACCACCACAACCATCGGTCGGTTGATGAGCCCCACACTTACCCACAGGCAGCACTTCCCTCCGGGTGGTGGTTTCGTCCCATGCGTCTCCCCTGGCAGCCTCCATGTCTCCTCCTCTCTCCTCGTCGTGGTCCAATAGGATCGCTTGTCGTTTTGGCCGATCGGGAAATGGGTCTCAGGACCTGCTTCCTGATTGACGGGGAGAAGATTTAGTGTGACAATATCGAATATTCACTGGGTGGGCTTGGAGTGCAATGCTCTGCGCCCCGAGCCCACCCTTTTTCGAACAGGAGCAGAGAAGTGATTGAGCACAGGAAAAGTCTGCACTTTCATGGTCATGTTTGGTTGAGTTATAGACTTTTGTTTTTTAATATATTGTGTTAGTTACATGATATGATTTATTATTCATTTTATTCATAACAGTTTCCATGGATTGGAGTTTTAAAGGTACAGCACAACACATTAAGATGTTTGTAGTTATATAGTTATCTTGTATTCAGATAATAGTCTTCGATGACGAAATGCGTTGGTAATAGCCTAATGCTGACATCATCTCACTCACTCAATGGAGTGTAATTTGTATTTCCAGGTTTGTCTCTTTTTACAAAATGAATACTTACTTATGTATAGTAAACAGTTTTTTTTTATGGTTTTACACTATGGAGTGCCTTTACTTGTCTTTCATGCTTTACATGGTGGGAATGCTTTGATTGAAGCCATTATAGAGGAGTGTCCTTTGTGGATCATCTTATAGCTGCTCTCGCTATGTTTAAAGTGCAATTTGACCTCTTATAGTGTGGAGTCTGGTAATCTGTTGATGTGTTTTGTGACGGAGGAGCTGTCAGGGCTGGACTCAGCCCTTCCTTCTCTGAGCTGGCCGCTCAGCTGTCGGCTAATTGCCAGCTCCCATCTCTCCACAGTTACTCAGCTGTTGATGATATCCTGCTTGTCAGTCCTGCCTACTTAAGCCGTCCAGTCCAGAGGATCTCTAGCTTCGCCTTGGTCAACATCACAGAAACTATCTCCTGCAATCCTGTTCAAGACTTGCTTTGCTGACATCCCTTCTGGCTCCAGATCCTGCTTGCTGTTCCACTACATTGATCCCTGACTTCTGGCTTGGCTGACTATCCCTTCCGGTTACTGAACTCTGATTATGTTTTGACTACGTTTGTTCTTTTTACTTTTATTATTAAACAAGTGTGATTTAACTGTACTTCTGTCTCGGCTTGATTTCATGGTTTCTGACAGGAGCACAGTAGTAAACAATCACCTGAAAAGTCTCCACTTTCATGGTCACGTTTGGTAGAGTTATGGACTTTTGTTTTGCTCATATATTGAGTTAGTTACATGTTATGATTTATTACTCATTTTATTTATAGCAGTTTCCACGGATTGGAATTTTAAAGGCACAGCGCAACACATTTGTTATTACAGTTATCTTGTATTCAGGTAATAATCTTTTATGATGAAATGCATTGGACAGGGTCTAATGCTGACGTCATCACACTTATGCCCTGTACACACGGTCGGATTTGCCGACGGAAAATGCGTGATAGGACCTTGTTGTCGGAAATTCCGACCGTGTGTAGGCTCCATCACACATTTTCCATCAGATTTTCCGACACACAAAGTTTGAGAGCTTGCTATAAATTTTTCCGAGAAAATTATATATACAGTGATTGCTCAATGTGATACCTAAAAGTAATAATATTATGTGTCCATAATAAAAAACCAAACAGTGTTTCTAATAAACACCCATCATGCAGTCCATTTGTGTATAAAAACTGAAAAATCAATATAAAAGTCCAAAAATAAGTGGTGACATAGTGAAATAATGGTGACAATATCAAAATTTTAATCTTCAATGATGATATCTTCCACCACACCGCTGTGAATGTGATTCCACTCCCCTTCAGCGAGCAAACTCACCAGCTTTTTTTTGCCTTACACTCTCGTGTTCGGCTTGTAGGCTTTTCCCACACAGTGGGGGTAAAGTGATAACCTCCAATCAGTTTCCGTATGGTTAACCGCAGTATATAAGCAAATGCTCTCTCCACATGAAAGAAAGGAAAAGCGAACCAATAGTGCAGTAACGCAACACACTTTAATAAAAGTAACACTCTCCTTCACCATAAAACTCACATTTTCCAATTTTCAATAACGCAAAACAGCACAGCAAAACATGGTCATCACCAACAGCACTTCAAACGGTAACCTGGACGTATGGTGGTCACGGCGGACCCAGGTGATTGGTGAACGTAAACACTCTCACCCGTCCCTCGGAGCCTCCCGTAGCCACTTCCCCGCTCACTCGTATGGCGCCGCCTGTCACAGCGTCCTACGTCAAGCTTCCTCAATTGCCGTATAGCCACGCCCCGACATGTTTCGTCACACCGGACTTATTCATGGGATTGGCTAGACGGACTGGCAATCTTTCTTATATACCCTCCCCCCGCATGACGCGCGATGTCAATGACACTGCGCTTGCGCGCTCCCTGTGTCCCCGTTCATACCATACGTGAACATTGCTTTTAAACATAATTAAGGGACATCGAAATTCAGAAAATTACTTAAAATTACTACAACATTATATCTAGCAACTACCCCACTCGCTGATTGGTGATCCCACACACCATCCACGAGGGGCGCGTGCCACCCATTCTAACGAATATTAGTGCGTTCTCTATGTGTAGTAGTAGCTGTAAATTGATAATGGAGACATTGCTATCTTTATAAAAATCTATATATAAAAAACATTTTCCCTTATCATATAAAATTAATAAAAATTATAATTATAAAATTAGTAAATTCTTGAATGGTTGGAAATCTAAATATTATACTTGATTATTCAAAATCCAAACTAGGTGCATAACCCTCATGGGTCTATCCTATTGTTCCCATGATTTTCATTCTCTATCTTGCAGGTCAGCTCCTACATATATATGGATCAAACAGTTTACAGACATTAACATGTTCCTATAGTTTCCCCTGCTGGTTCATCTCCCCCATAGGTGGTTTCTCCGTTGCGTTGGTGTTATAGACATTCCACCTATCACCGTTTCTGGGAATGGGTATCATATAGCTCTGGACCCCCAACCGTCAACTCAAAAGTCATTGATGAAACAGTTGAGGTCCAGTTCTATATTTAAACCCCCGGGAAAAAGACATTTGAACAAGTATATCCATCGCGTTTCACGTTGGGATAAGTCCCTTATTCTATTGGAACCCCTCCACGATGGATACACTATGTCTATTCCACAAAATTGAAGTAGACTCGGGTCTTGATTATGCTTCTCCCTAAAATGAAGGGATACGCTATGGTACTTGAAACCATTTTTGATATTGGTCAGGTGTTCAGAGATGCGGATTCTCAATAGCCTTTTCGTGCGCCCTACATAATGTAGACCACATGGGCACCACATTAAATATACTACGTATGATGAATTACACGTTATGAATTCTTTAATTTCAAATGTTTCATTCGCTTGATTAGTGATACTCTTCATGTTCCTGTTTCTAATCCTTACTGTTTTGCAGCACACACATTTATTACATGGGTAGAAGCCATTGAGATTTATTTTAATGGATGGTCGGCCTGGTGGGTCGAGGATTTTTTTCACTACCCTATCCCCAAAGTTGGGGGCCCTCCTGTAGATGAATTTAGGGGTTTCAGGTAGCAATTCTCCTAGGTGGCGATCCCTCCGGAGAATATACCAATATTTTTTAAAAATCCTCTCAATATCTCTATATTGATTATGATAATTGGATATAAATCCCCACTGTTGTTTCTCATTAGATTTAGTTCTATCTTTGCTTTTCAACATTTCTTCCCTTGGTAGATTCGCTATCTGCTCTATAACCTCATCTACAGATTTCTCTGCGTAGCCCTTCTGAAGGAACTTCTGAAGGAACCTCTCCTTCAGCACATTTGCCTGGGAATAATATTTCTCTTGTTCCGTGCAGTTTCGACGGACTCTCATTAATTGTCCCTTCGGAATGTTTTTTATCCATACAGGGTGATGACCACTCCTGATGGACATGGTGGGATCGCCACCTAGGAGAATTGCTACCTGAAACCCCTAAATTCATCTACAGGAGGGCCCCCAACTTTGGGGATAGGGTAGTGAAAAAAATCCTCGACCCACCAGGCCGACCATCCATTAAAATAAATCTCAATGGCTTCTACCCATGTAATAAATGTGTGTGCTGCAAAACAGTAAGGATTAGAAACAGGAACATGAAGAGTATCACTAATCAAGCGAATGAAACATTTGAAATTAAAGAATTCATAACGTGTAATTCATCATACGTAGTATATTTAATGTGGTGCCCATGTGGTCTACATTATGTAGGGCGCACGAAAAGGCTATTGAGAATCCGCATCTCTGAACACCTGACCAATATCAAAAATGGTTTCAAGTACCATAGCGTATCCCTTCATTTTAGGGAGAAGCATAATCAAGACCCGAGTCTACTTCAATTTTGTGGAATAGACATAGTGTATCCATCGTGGAGGGGTTCCAATAGAATAAGGGACTTATCCCAACGTGAAACGCGATGGATATACTTGTTCAAATGTCTTTTTCCCGGGGGTTTAAATATAGAACTGGACCTCAACTGTTTCATCAATGACTTTTGAGTTGACGGTTGGGGGTCCAGAGCTATATGATACCCATTCCCAGAAACGGTGATAGGTGGAATGTCTATAACACCAACGCAACGGAGAAACCACCTATGGGGAGATGAACCAGCAGGGGAAACTATAGGAACATGATAATGTCTGTAAACTGTTTGATCCATATATATGTAGGAGCTGACCTGCAAGATAGAGAATGAAAATCATGGGAACAATAGGATAGACCCATGAGGGTTATGCACCTAGTTTGGATTTTGAATAATCAAGTATAATATTTAGATTTCCAACCATTCAAGAATTTACTAATTTTATAATTATAATTTTTATTAATTTTATATGATAAGGGAAAATGTTTTTTATATATAGATTTTTATAAAGATAGCAATGTCTCCATTATCAATTTACAGCTACTACTACACATAGAGAACGCACTAATATTCGTTAGAATGGGTGGCACGCGCCCCTCGTGGATGGTGTGTGGGATCACCAATCAGCGAGTGGGGTAGTTGCTAGATATAATGTTGTAGTAATTTTAAGTAATTTTCTGAATTTCGATGTCCCTTAATTATGTTTAAAAGCAATGTTCACGTATGGTATGAACGGGGACACAGGGAGCGCGCAAGCGCAGTGTCATTGACATCGCGCGTCATGCGGGGGGAGGGTATATAAGAAAGATTGCCAGTCCGTCTAGCCAATCCCATGAATAAGTCCGGTGTGACGAAACATGTCGGGGCGTGGCTATACGGCAATTGAGGAAGCTTGACGTAGGACGCTGTGACAGGCGGCGCCATACGAGTGAGCGGGGAAGTGGCTACGGGAGGCTCCGAGGGACGGGTGAGAGTGTTTACGTTCACCAATCACCTGGGTCCGCCGTGACCACCATACGTCCAGGTTACCGTTTGAAGTGCTGTTGGTGATGACCATGTTTTGCTGTGCTGTTTTGCGTTATTGAAAATTGGAAAATGTGAGTTTTATGGTGAAGGAGAGTGTTACTTTTATTAAAGTGTGTTGCGTTACTGCACTATTGGTTCGCTTTTCCTTTCTTTCATGTGGAGAGAGCATTTGCTTATATACTGCGGTTAACCATACGGAAACTGATTGGAGGTTATCACTTTACCCCCACTGTGTGGGAAAAGCCTACAAGCCGAACACGAGAGTGTAAGGCACAAAAAAGCTGGTGAGTTTGCTCGCTGAAGGGGAGTGGAATCACATTCACAGCGGTGTGGTGGAAGATATCATCATTGAAGATTAAAATTTTGATATTGTCACCATTATTTCACTATGTCACCACTTATTTTTGGACTTTTATATTGATTTTTCTGTTTTTATACACAAATGGACTGCATGATGGGTGTTTATTAGAAACACTGTTTGGTTTTTTATTATGGACACATAATATTATTACTTTTAGGTATCACATTGAGCAATCACTGTATATATAATTTTCTTGTATTAAGTAATTTTTTAGGTTTTCAGCGCTGCTATTTGATCACACTATTGGTGAGGGCGATTGTATAGTGTATCATTTATTTTATATCACATGAGTTCTTAAATTCAAGCAGCTGCTCAGAGGGAGGGGCTCATCCCATAAGCGCAGTGTTTGGCACACAGAAAGGGGCGTATCATCTGTGTACCATATCAGCAATATAAATTTTTCCGACAACAAAATCCGTTGTCGGAATTTCCGATCGTGTGTACATAAATCCAACGCACAAAGTGCCACGCATGCTCAGAATAAATAAAGAGATGAAAGCTATTGGCTACTGCCCCGTTTATAGTCCCGCAGTACGTGTTTTACGTCACCGCGTTCAGAACGATCAGATTTTGCAACAACTTTGTGTGACCGTGTGTATGCAAGACAAGTTTGAGCCAACATCCATCGGAAAAAATCCATGGATTTTGTTGTCGGAATGTCCGATCAATGTCCGACCGTGTGTACGGGGCATTAGTCTGTCGAGCGTAGTTTGTATTTCCAGGCTTGTCTCTTTTTACAAATATTGAGTACCTTACTTACATATAATAAACAGTGGTTTTTTTTTTGTTTTTTTTTAAGGTTTTATGCTATGGAGTCCCTGTACTTGTCTTTCATGCTTTATATGGTGGGAATCAGGGCCGGGACAAGGGGTGGGCAGGAGGGTCGGCAGCCCTGGGCGCAATGGTTTGTTGCAGGGATGGGGGCACCCTGACCCTAACCCTAAGGGAAAGAGGGGGGGCGCAGTTTGGCATCTTTGCCCTGGGCACTGGATGACCTTGTCCCGGCACTGGTGGGAATGCTTTGATTGAAGCCATTATGGAGGAGTGTCCTTTGTGGACCTTAGAGTTGCTCTGGCTACTTTTAAAGTGCAATTAAACCTTTTATAGTGTGGGATCTCTCCATCTAGTAAACAGGTGACAGAAATGAACAAGCACAGGAAAAGTCCGCACTTTCGTGGTCACGTTTTGGTTGATTTAGGGACCTTTGTTTTTTTGTATATTGTGTCGATCACATGATTTTTTACTCACTTTATATATAACAGTTTCCATGGACTGGAATTTTAAAGGTACAGTGCAACACATTTGGGTGTTTATAAGTATATAGTTATCTTGTGTTCAGGTAATAGTCTTCTATGACGAAACGCATTGGGTGAGCCTAATGCTGATGTCATCAAACTCACCCGGTGGAGCATAGTTTGTATTTTTAGGATTGTCTCTTTTTAAAATATGTAAGTATCTTTCTTATGTATTGCAATTTTATGTGTTTTAATTTATGCATGTTATGTATTGCAATTTTAAAGGTAGAGCACAACACATTTGGGTGTCTTTTGTATATATTGTTGTCTCGTGTTCAGGCAATAGTGAGTGCTGCTAAACATTTATTTATATGTTTGTATTTTTTTTTTGCTCTTTTTTAAAGAATATAAAGAAACTTTCATTCCACTTAGGAGGTCCACAAGGATCCCTCTCTTTCCTGCTTATAATTTGTTCCTTATTCTCTTTTGCCTTTTATTATGTATTAAGTATATTTAAGTCCTAAGAGTTCACGGTCTGGAACAGTTTGTACAGACTGCTTATAATGAAATATGATTTTTTTGCAATTACCCAAATCTGCCTATAAATAACCCGGATTTTGAAAATTACATTTTACAGCTAAGATGGTTTTATACAATGTGAAAAATTTAACCACGGTGATTATTAGTCCTTTTCATGCCAAAATATCTCAGAGTAATTTGTGGTCTATTGAGGGATTATAATCTGACAAAAGAGTGGGCTTTCGGGGGACAGAGGAAAGGAGGGGGTGGGTAAAGAGCAGCCAAGTCAATGTTATTAGATGCGCTAAGTGGTTAATAGTGCCTTCTTGGCTGATTTAAATAGACATCATTATGTTATAATGATCTATTTGCCCAGATGCGCTGCACATTGGCGCTGAGGTTTCAGCTCTTTATATACTACATTCTAAAGGGCGGGTTTAGTTACAGTAGATCTACATGTAGCAGATATCATCTTCATGTCAATAATCTTATCACATTTTGTTACTGTACCAAAAACCTTATTTTTGCTTATAGGTTACAATTAGATACATTGCCTTAAAAAAGTATTTATACCCCGTAAAATTTCCCACATGTCATCATGTTTCAAACAGAAATGTAAATGTATTTTATTGGGTTTTTACGTGACAGACCAACACAAAGTGGCACATAATTGTGAAGTGGAAGAAAAACGGTAAATGGTTTTCCAAATTTTGAAGAAATAAATATGTGAAAAGTGTGGCGTGCATTTGTATTCATCCCCCTTTACCCCTAACTAAAATCTAGTGGAACCAATTGCCTTCGGAAGTCACCTAATTAGTAAATAGAGTCCACCTGTGTGATATTTAATCTCAGTATAAATACAGCTGTTCTGTGAAGCCCTCAGAGGTTTGTTAGAGAACCTTAGTGAACAAACACAATCATGAAGGCCAAGGAACACACCAGACAGATCAGGGATAAAGTTGTGAAGAAGTATAAAGAAGGGTTAGGTTATAAAAAAAAAAAAATCTCCCAAGCTTTGAATATCTCACGGAGCTCTGTTCAATCCATCATCCGAAAATGCAAAGAGTATGGCACAACTACAAACCTACCAAGACATGGCCGTCCACCTAAACTGACCGGCCGGGCAAGGAGAGCATTCATCAGAGAAGAGCAAAGAGGTCCATGGTAACTCTGAAGGAGCTGCAGAGATCCACAGCTCAGGTGGGAGAATCTGTCCACAGGACAACTATTAGTCGTGTTCTCCACAAATCTGCCCTTTATAGAAGAGTGACAAGAAGAAAGACATTGTTGAAAGAAAGTCATAAGAAGTCCTGTTTGCAGTTTGTGAGAAGCCATGTGGAGGACACAGCAAACATGTGGAAGAAGGTGCTCTGGTCAGATGAGACCAAAATGTAACTTTTTGGCCTAAAAGCAAAACGCTATGTGTGGCAGAAAACTAACACTGCACATCACCCTGAACACATCATCCCCACTGTGAAACATGGTGGTGGCAGCATCATGTTGTGGGGATGCTTTTCTTCAGCAGGAACAGAGAAGCTGGTCAGAGTTGAAGATGGATGGAGCCAAATACAGGACAATCTTAGAAGAAAACCTTTTAGAGTCTGCAAAAGACTTGAGACTGGGGCGGAGGTTCACCTTCCAGCAGGACAACGACCCGAAACATACAGCCAGAGCTAAAAATGGAATGGTTTAGATCAAAGCATATTCATGTGTTAGAATGGCCCAGTCACAGTCTTGAAAATTGCTGTTTTACTCCCTAGATGTGCAAAGCTGGTAGAGACATCCCCAAAAAGACTTGCAGCTGTAATTGCAGTGAAAGGGGGTTCTACAAAGTATTGACTCAGGGGGGCGCCATACAAATGTACCCCACACTTTTCACATATTTATTTGTAAAAGATTTTGAAAACCATTTATCATTTTCCTTCAACTTCACAATTATGTGGCAGTTTGTGTTGGTCTATCACATAAAATACCAATAAAATACATTTACATTTTTGGTTGTAACATAACAAAATGTGGAAAATTTCAAGGGGTATGAATACTTTTTCAAGGCACTGTATATGCATGGGAACAGCCAGCTAAACAGTGGTTGTGCTTTATTTTCCCTTCTCATATTAGGAGTCTATCAGTTGTCTGGCCCAGTTAAAACAATGCACTTCCTAAGAGGATGATATCCAAAAGTAATGGAATGCCTGCCTTTACAGGCACATGAACTCTAATGGCAGCCAGGTTTGCAGCTATAACAGCTTCAACTCTTCTGGGAAGGCCGTCCACAACGTTTAGGAGTGTGTCTATGGGAGTGTTTGACCATTCCTCCAGAAGAACATTTGTGAGGTCAGGCACTGATGTTGGATGAGAAGGCCTGGCTCGCAGTCTCTGCTCTAATTCATCCCAAAGGTGCTCTGTCAGGTTGAGGTCAGGACTCTGTGCAGGTCAGTCAAGTTCCTCCACCCCAAACTCGCTTATCCATGTCTTTATGGACCTTGCTTTGTGCACTGGTGTGCAGTCATGTTGGAACAGGAAGGGGTTATCCCCAAACTGTTCCCACAAAGTTGGGAGCATGAAATTGTCCAAAATGTCTTGGTATGCTGACACCGTAAGAGTGTCCTACACTGGAACTAAGGGCCAAGCCAAACCCCTGAAAAACAACCCAACACCATAATCCCCCTTCCACGAAATGATTTGGACAATTGCACAAAGCAAGGTCCATAAAGACATGGATGAGCGAGTTTGGGGTGGAGGAACTTGACTGGCCTGCACAGAGTCCTGACCTCAACCTGATTGAACTTGTTTGGGATGAATTAGAGCGGAGACTGCGAGCCAGGCCTTCTCGTCCACATCAGTGCCTGACCTCACAAATGCTCTTCTGGAAGAATGGTCAAACATTCTCATAGACACACTCCTAAACCTTGTGGACGGCCTTCCCAGAAGAGTTGAAGCTGTTATAGCTGCAAAGGGTGGGCCAACTCAATATTGAACCCTACAGAGTACGACTGGGATGCTAGTAAAGTTCCCTTTTATATTGTAAAGCGTTGCGTAAACTGTTGGCACTATATAAATCCTGTATAATATACTAATAATGTACGTGTAAAGGCAGGCACCCCAATACTTTTAACAACATAGTGTATGTCAACAGCTTTAAAAGGAAATGTATAGTGCTTTTGTAAATCTTTGCCCTGTATTTATTTAATATGCACATCTAGTGGCAACAAGGAATTACTGCAGAGGTAGGCTTTACAATCTTAAACCTTGAAATAATTTTTACAAAACTGACCCAAAACTACTTATTATGGGTGCCCCTTGGTAGGTGGCATGGCCTCACCCGAGGTGTCTAAGTGATAGATAACACCCCACAAGGGAGGATGGACTAAAGACCCAAGTGGTCATCAGTTTTCTTTGCTGCAAACTGGCACTAGGTTGTAGCCCTCAGGATGGACCCATCAGGGGAAAGCTGAAACAGGAAGGCTACAACACGAAGACTGTTCACAAGGCATCAGGGCAGGAGAGTATTCAGATCCAGACAAAGATCTTGGCAGACAGCAAGCAAGAGGGAATTCAGGACCAGGACAAGGTCTTGGCAGGTGGTAAGCATGGGAATAGTCAGGTCCAGGCAGGGGTCTTGATAGGCAGCAAGCATGAGAGTAACCAGGTCCAGGCTTTGAGTCTCGGCAGGTGGCAAGCATGAGAATAGTCAGATCTAGGCAAGGGTCTTTGTAGGCATCAAACATGATAATAGTCAGGTCCAAGCAGGGGTCTTGGTAGGTGGAATACAAGACAGTACTCAGGTTCAGGCATAGGTCTTGGCAGGCAGCATGCATAAGAGTCCCCAGGTCTGTACAGGAGTCTTGGCAAGCAGAAAGCAGAGTACTTAGGTCCAGGCAGGGGGTCTTGACAGGAAGCAAGCAAAAGAATAGTAAGGTCCAGTCAGGGTTCTTGGCAGGTGTCAAGCAAGAAAGTAGTCAGGACCAAGAAGGGGTCTTGGTAGGCAGCAATTATGAGAGTAGTTAGGTCCAGGTAAAAGTCTTGGCAGGTAGCAACCAAAAGAATAGTCAGGTCCAGGCAGAGGTCTTGACAGGCAGCAAGCATGAGAATAGTCAGGTCCAGGCAGGGGTCTTGGCACACAGCAAACAAAAGAGTAGTAAGTTCCAGGCAGAGGTCTTAGAAGGTGTCAAGCAAGAAAGTAGTCAGGACCAGGAAGGGGTCTTGACAGGCAGCAAGCATGAGAGTAGTCAGGTCAAGGCAGGTGTCTTGGCAGGCAGCAACTGAGGTACAGTCAGGGGTCTTGGCAGGGAGCAAGCAAATTAGTAGTAAGGTTCAGGCAGTGGTCTTGGCAGATGGCAAACAAGAAAGTAGTCAGGTCTAGGCAAGAGTCTTGATAGGCAGCAAGAGTGAGAGTAGCAAGGTCCAGTCCTGGAGTCTTGGCAGGTGACAAGCATGAGAATAGTCAGATCTAGGCAGGGGTCTTTGTTGGCATCAAACATAACAGTAGTCAGGTCCAAGCAGGGGTCTTGGCAGGTGGAAAACAAGAGAGTACTCAGGCTCATGCATGGGTCTTGGCAGGCAGCAAGCATGAGAGCACTCAGGTCTAGGCAAGGGTCTTGGCAAGCAGAAAGCATGAGAGTACTTGGGTCCAGGCAGGGGTCTTGACAAGCAGCAAGCAAAATAGTAGTAGGGTCCAGGCAGGGGTCTTTGCAGCTGTCAAACAAGAAAGTAGTCAGGACCAGGAAGTGGTCTTGGCAGGCAGCAAGCATGAGAATACTGAGGACCAAGCAGGGGTCATGGCAGGCAGCAAGCAAAAAAGTAGTCAGGTCCAGGCAGGGGTCTTGGCCGGTGGCAAGCAAGTGAGTAGTTAGGTCCTCGCAGGTGTCTTGGCAAGTTGGCAGACAGCAGGCTAGAGACTAGTTAAGTCGATCTGGGTTGGCAACACACAGTTAATTGGAAGGTAAGTATTGTAGCATTAAGCCCTCTCAGATAGCTGGTATAACAACACAGCACATGTCACTTCAAAGGCAGGTGCTTAAATACCCTTCCGGTTAAAAAAAAACATACCCAGCATCATTAGAGCATGCTGATGTGCGCTCTGGAAATTCTTGAAGTCCTAGAGGTAGTGGAGGTCCTTGGAACCTTGGAAATCTTGGAAGACCCAGCCAGGAACCCGTGAGTACTATAACGCCACCAAACAAGGAGGCAGGGTGATCGTAGTTACAAATGTATTCTGCCTATAATGGGTATAATCCATAAATCTCTACCTTTACTGCAGTAACAAAAATATTGCAGATCAAGCAATATTGTACATGTAAAAAAATGGTGAAAGTCACCGCAAAACATGATTTAAGGCCTAGCTGAAATGTTTATAAGTTTGGTGTGCAGGGAAAAACTGTAAGCTGGCCGTGGTTTTTTTTTTTTTTTTTATAAAACAGCCTCTTTGAGATTAGAAAGTCATGTGTTCTGCACTATGGTGCGGAGAAGAACCACTGTTCTCTGCACGGAGGCAGAGGCCTCTCTCCAGACATCTCAGAACCCCCCACACTGAGTCTCAGCTAGAGCTTGACAATTAACAAAGCTCATGTTCCCTGCTGATTGTTGGGCTCTAGATGTGACTCTAGCTGGTGGGGGGACCTCTGCAGAGAGAATGCTGAACCGGTGCTGGAGGATGTTAGTACGACTTTTGTCCAAATGTATATCTACTCCTGTGACTTCAGTTGGGCTATAACAGTTGAGTACAGGTCAGCTCCAATACATATAAAAAAAAACTCCGTAGCCGGCTCCAATTCTTCTTGCGCCATTTGCCTATCCACTTACGGACCGCCGCACGCCGATATACGTCCTAAATTTGAAGAGGAATATCGTTGTTGTGGCAGCAGCTAGCTGCCATAACCCCGGTATCCTCTTCTTTGGCCGGTGGACCGGTTTCTGATATGAGTGGTCTCTGCGACGGATTCGCCGCAAAATCACTTTTATCGGCGATGGGACAGGGCCACCCCCCCTCCCGCCTTGCTCCGGTGCCCTCCACCGCTTACCGGAGCCGTCGGCAGCGGCAGAGGCGATCGGATCCTTCTGCTGGCTGGGTATGGAGATGAGTAAGGGGAAGATGACCCCACCCGTCTCCATATCATTGCAGGGCGGAAGTGACGTCAAAACGTCACTTCCGCCCAAAGCTCTTAAAGGGCCATTTTTTTTTTATTTTTTTTTTTAATTTTTAAAAAAAAATTTTTATTGCATTTTAGTGTAAATCTGAGATTTGACGTCTTTTTGACCCCCAGATCTCATATTTAAGAGGCCCTGTCTTCCTTTTTTTCTATTACAAGGGATGCTTACATTTCTTGTAATAGGAATAAAAGTGACAGAATTTTTTTTTTAAAAGAACACTGTAAAAATAAAAAATAAAAGGTCAAATAAATAAGAAAAAAAAATTTAAACGCGCCCCGCCGAGCTTGCATGCAGAAGCGAACGCATACGTGAGTAGCGCCCGCATATGAAAACGGTGTTCAAACCACACATGTGAGGTATCGCCACGATCGGTAGAGCGTGAGCAATAATTCTAGCCCCAGACCTCCTCTATAACTCAAAACACGCAACCTGTAGAATTTTTTAAACGTCACCTATAGAGATTTTTAAGGGTAAAGGTTTGTCGCCATTCCACGAGCGGGCACAATATTTAAGCGTGACATGTTGGGTATCAATTTACTCAGTGTAACATTATCTTTCACAATATATAAAAAAAAAAAATTGGGCTAACTTTACCGTTGTCTTCTTTTTTTATTAAAAAAAGTGTATTTTTTCCCAAAAAAAGTGCGCTTGTAAGACCGCTGCGCAAATACGGTGTGATAGAAAGTATTGCAACGACCGCCATTTTATTCTCTAGGGTGTTAGAAAAAAAATGTATAATGTTTGGGGGTTCTAAGTAATTTTCTAGCAAAAAAAAAAAATGTTTTTAACTTGTAAACAACAAATCTCATAAAAGAGGCTCGGTCCTTAAGTGGCTATCTTGGCTAATCAGACCCTTTTATTCTGTACTCTTCCGTCATTATTTTGCTGCTGGATTATTCAGCAACTGGCTAATGTTCCAGCATTAATCTTCTCAGGCGTCTCCCTTCATCGTCTCACGACACGACCCTTTGTGGCGATGTCATATATTTTCCCGGGCCCCACAAAAGGACCTTGCCTAGAGGAAAACAAGCCTCACTGATTGCAGGATTGGGTATCTGCAGCGGATTCTTTGTACTGTGTCCTGCACAACGGCCGCTTTTAATGAGATTCCTTTTTTTTTTTTTTGGCACCTGAAAACAACCGAGCTGCTTGCCCACTCCTAGGTTTTGACATGGCTTTTGCCAGCGTGCTTCTATGGCTTGAATGGACGCCGTTGAGTACATGCAAATCCCCACTTGTTATGTCCAGTTGCACAATGTTTTTGTATTTTTTTTTTTTTTGTTGTTTTTTTTTTTTACTCTTTGGATGGATTGTTGGAGCATCATTCTCAGCTTGAATTTCCCACACTAGGTCTTCTTCACTCTCTTTCTTAAGCTTTCGCCGGTAGAATTCACACCAAGGAACAGATCAACCAAATAGAAAACATTAAAAGGCTGTGTTGTTTTCATAAGTTTGTGATAACAGATAATAAAATATAAATTATAATAATTATTATTTCTATTATTTTTTGCTTTAGCCACCTCAGCCCTGGAAGGTTTTACCCCCTTCATGACCAAGTCATTTTTTTGCTATTTAGCACTGAGCCATTTATATCATTTATATCTTTTTTTTTTTCACGCAAATAGAGCTTTCTTTTGGTGGTATTTGATCAGCACTAATGGATAAATAATGTCAGAAATGCCTATGCTAAGGGGCACTGCTGCAACACCTAAAATGGCTGAACCAAACAGACAAAAGTGGTGTGAATAAAGTAAGTGGTGATTGCGCTGTGATAAAAGGGGAAGGGAGGAAGAGGAAGGGGAAGGGGCTAACTCAAATGTATAGAGAGGTGAATGAAAAATGAAAAAATTATACAAAATATAAAGGTATAATGAGCATGAGGGCTAGTGTCATACTAGCACATAAAAAAATATATTGTAAATACTGAAACAGAAGAAAAGAAAAATCTCAGTGCAAAAGGGCTAGTATCATACTAGCACATATGTGGTAACTCAGCAAATACTTAATGGTGACTCCAAGTAAATAAATAAATGGTGAACAGTCCCACCGCCTTGTAGTACAAAGTGCTCAAACAATGGGTCATCAGTTCCAAAAAGGCAAAATGAAAAAATGATACAAAATATAAAAGTATAATGAAATGTAATAAAGTGCGGTCTCATGAGCACTAAATCTGAATAAACTGAAGAAACAAAATTGCCTGAAACTTATAAAAAGCTATAAAATGAGTGACAAATATAGTGTGGGCACAAAAAAAAATTGAACCAAATAAAAATATATAAATCAAACAAAGTCCATGTGCATGAGGGCTAGTATCATACTAGCACATAAAAAATATTGTAAATACTGAAACAAAAGAAAAGAAAAAAATCTCAGTGCAAAAGGGCTAGTATCGTACTAGCACATATGTGGTAACTCAGCAAATTCTTATTAGTGACTCCAAGTAAATAAATAAAATGGTGAACAGTCCCACCACCTTGTAGTACAAAGTGCTCAAACAATGAGTCGTCAGTTCCAAAAAGGCAAGTCCACAGGGAAGGGAAAAAAAAGTCTTCAGTGGGGACACCTCTATGCTCGCAAGCAGCTCACCTTACTGCTGCAAGACAACAACTTGTAATCCAGTAACAAATCACCAGCAGGCAAGGGTCCCATCCAGTAGTCCAGGCGATTCGGGTGGTGGGTGTGCAGGATGGTATATAAAAAACATAAGCAGACAGTATATAGTATAACTCCGTGGTGGCCAAAGTGGAAAAAGGGGACAGGACACAGAAGGGAGATGCACTCACTTTTGCTCGTCACAATGAGATGAATATATGTGAAGTGTTGGAAGAGACTGCACATAGCGTGATCCTGTATATAAATCAGTTTATTAGGTTAAAGACAACATGGTACACTTACATTTAGCAGAAGGCTATAGTAAAAAACATCCACGAGCACCAAGCTCGTATTTTATCGTCAGTCTGTGACAGTTCTCGTGCTCCAATCCTGACGCGTATCGTCACGTCACGTGACTTCATCAGAGGATCCTCTGATGAAGTCACATATATTCATCCCATTGTGACGAGCATTGAGGAAACGGGGACGGTTTGAAGACACTCTTTTGAGGTATACGAACTCGGCGTTCATTGGATTGACGCTCACACTCATTTTACAAAAGTGAGTGCATCCCCCTTCTGTGTCCTGTCCCTTTTTCCACTTTGACCGCCACGGAGTTATACTATATACTGTCTGCTTATGTTTTTTATATACAATCCTGCACACCCACCACCCGAATCGCCTGAACTACTGGATGGAACCCTTGCCTGCTGGTGATTTGTTACTGGATTACAAGTTGTTGTCTTGCAGCAGTAAGGTGAGCTGCTTGCGAGCACAGAGGTGTCCCCACTGAAGACTTTGTTTCCCTTCCCCGTGGCTTGTGGACTTGCCTTTTTGGAACTGATGACTCATTGTTTGAGCACTTTGTACTACAAGGTGGTGGGACTGTTCACCATTTATTTATTTTCTTGGAGTCACTAATAAGAATTTGCTGAGTTACCACATATGTGCTAGTATGATACTAGCCCTTTTGCACTGAGATTTTTTTCTTTTCTTTTGTTTAAGTATTTACAATATTTTTTATGTGCTAGTATGATACTAGCCCTCATGCACATGGACTTTGTTTGATTTATATATTTTTATTTGGTTCAATTTTTTTTTGTACGCACACTGTATATGTCACTCATTTTATAGCTTTTTCTACGTTTTAGGCAATTTTGTTTCTTCAGTTTATTCGGATTTAGTGCTCATGAGACCGCACGTTATTACATTTCATTATACTTTTATATTTTGTATAATTTTTTCATTTTGCCTTTTTGGAACTGATGACCCATTGTTTGAGCACTTTGTACTACAAGGCGGTGGGACTGTTCCCCATTTATTTATTTACTTGGAGTCACCATTAAGTATTTGCTGAGTTACCACATATGTGCTAGTATGATACTAGCCCTTTTGCACTGAGATTTTTCTTTTCTTCTGTTTCAGTATTTACAATATATTTTTTTATGTGCTAGTATGACACTAGCCCTCATGCTCATTATACCTTTATATTTTGTATATTTTTTTCATTTTTCATTCACCTCTCTATACATTTGAGCTAGCCCCTTCCCCTTCCTCTTCCTCCCTTCCCCTTTTATCACAGCGCAATCACCACTTACTTTATTCACATTTGATCAGCACTGGTTTTTTTTTATTTTATTATAGAGCGAAAAAAGAACAAATATTTTGAAAAAAAAAAAAAAATTATATATATACATATATATATTTTTTTTTTTTTTTTCTTACTTTCTGCTATAATACATATCCAAAAAAAAATACAATTGCTACATAAATTTCAGCCAAAATGTATTCTGCTATATGTCCTTTTAAAAAAAAAAGTGTATATTGATTGGTTTGTGTAAAAGTTATAGCATCTAAGTATGGTGTATATATACTGGAATTTTCTTATACTACTATTGGCGGTGATCAGCGACTTATAATAGGACTGCCATAGTGCGGCGGAAAATCTGATGCTAACTGACACTGGGTGGGAACTGACTAACTGCCACTGACATCCCCAGTGACACTAATACAGTGATAATACTATACGCTGTCACTGTACTAATGACACTGGCTGGGAAGGAGTTAACATCTTGGATAATCAAGGGGTTAAATGTGTGCCTAACAAGTGTTAATGTGTATACAGTGTGCTGCTTTTTACTAAAAAATCTCTTTGTTTCTTCTCCCTGGTTTGCAGGGAAAAGAAACAGAGATATCGTTCCCTCTGTACAGAGCTCTGTGTTTATTGTCCAACTCAGAGCTTTGGGCTATGATTGGACACAGCTGACGAGCAGGTCCTTGCTATGAATCATTGCCGGGACCTGCTGACAGTCAATGAGTCAATACCCCCCGGAGTCAACACTTTGTAGAACCGCCTTTCACTGCAATTACAGCTGCAAGTCTTTTTGGGGATGTCTCTACCAGCTTTGAACATCTAGAGAGGGACATTTTTGCCCATTCTTCTTTGCAAATATCTCAAGTTCTATCAGATTGGATGGAGAGCGTCTGTGAACAGCAATTTTCAAGTCTTGCCACAGATTCTCAATTGGATTTAGGTCTGGACTTTGACTGGACCATTCTAACACATGAATATGCTTTGATCTAAACCATTCCATTGTAGCTCTGGCTGGTTTTCTTCTAAGATTGCCTTGTACATGACTCCATCCATCTTCCCATCAACTTTGACCAGCTTCTCTGTCATGAACAGGTGTGACCAGAACCGTGTGATCTGCGACAGAGGACACCAAAAACATATATAAGTGAAAATATAATAATTTATTAAAGTAAGTGAATAATATAATATAACCACCTCCAATATGACACAGTGCAATAACCAACTACAGACAGAGACCCACAAATAACAACAGACAGATAAGTACAATAAATGGGAAATACCAGGATCATAAACAATAGCCAGGTCATACACAGCAGATCATCAGATAGATAAGGGGATGTTCCAGAGACATAAACAAAAGCCAGGCCAAGGTCATACACAGGGAGATCAGCAGATGGACAGGGGATGTTCCGGAGACATAAACGTAAGCCAGGCCAGGGTCATACACAGCAGATCATCAGATGGACAGGGGATGTTCCGGAGACATAAACGTAAGCCAGGCCAAGGTCATACACAGGGAGATCAGCAGATGGGGTATGGAACACAGGACAGGGAGAGGATGGATGGATCAGACTGCAGGCAGGGATGCAAGGTAACAGGTGGGACAGGATAGGGATCGGGACAGGGAGACAGGATCAGAAACACGGGTCACAGGTTCAGGGCACAGGTTCAGAATCAGGATCAGATCACAAGCTAGCAGGTCAGGGCGCAATGAAGAAACCAAGGCAAACATGTGAGTGCTTGCCGGGTATTTATAGGCCTGTGATTGGCCTCAAGTGACACCTGATTGTAGGAGGTACTGTCTGCTCCACACTGCCAGGATCCATCCGCTGGTGGACGCCAGTACTGCGGCCCAAAGATGACATAACATCAGCAGAGAAAAGCTCTCCTGACAGTTCCAAACTGCCAGGAGACACCTGCTGGTGGACCTCAGTACTGCATGCCAAATGACAGATATTACCAGCGGATGGAACATTTCTTGACATTCCCTGTCCCTGCTGAAGAAAAACATCCCCACAACACGATGCTGCCACCACCATGTTTCACGGTGGGGATGGTGTGTTTAGGGTGATTTGCAGTGTTAGTTTTCCTGCACACATAGCATTTTGCTTTTAGGCCAAAAAGTTCAATTTTGGCCTCATCTGACCAGAGCACCTTCTTCCACATATTTGCTGAGTCCCCCACATGGCTTCTCGCAAACGGAACTTCTTATGGCTTTCTTTTTTTTAACAATGGCTTTCTTCTTGTCACTCTTCCATAAAGCCCAGATTTGCGGAGAGCACGACTAATAGTTGTCCTGTGGACAGATTCTCCCACCTGAGCTGTGGATCTCTGCAGCTTCTCCAGAGTTACCATGGACCTCTTGGTTGCTTCTCTGATGAATGTTCTCCTTGCCCGGCCGGTCAGTTTAGGTGGACCGCCATGTCTTGGTAGGTTTGCAGTTGTGCCATACTCTTTCCATTTTCGGATGATGGATTGAACAGAGCTCCGTGAGATGTTCAAAGCTTGGGGTATTTTTTTATAACCTAACCCTGCTTTATACTTCTCCACAACTTTATCCCTGACCTGTCTGGTGTGTTCATTGGCCTCCATGATGCTGTTTGTTCACGAAGGTCCTCTACCGAACCTATGAGGGCTTCACAGAACAGCCGTACAGCTGTAACTGAGATTAAATTACACACAGGTGGACTCTATTTACTAATTAGGTGACTGAAGGCAATTGGTTCCACTAGATTTTAGTTAGGGGTATCAGAGTAAAGGAGGGTGAATACAAATGCCCCCCCACACTTTTCAGATATTTATTTGGAGAACATTTGGAAACCATTTATCATCTTCCTTCCACTTCACAATTATGTGCCACTTTGTGTTGGTCTATCACATAAAATCCCAATGAAATACATTTATGTTTTTGGTTGTAACATGATCAAATGTGGAAAATTTCAAGGGGTATGAATACTTTTTCAAGGCACTGTAGCTGGTCCATGAACACTGGCTTCAATAACTCACTCTAGGACAAGGTTTTGCACCCAGGCATCCATGGAACCCTAGGGTTCCTCCAGAGGTCGCTTGGGGTTCCTTGCGCAATGAGCAGTTTCTGCCTCTCTCAGATAAGTTCCCACTGACACCATTGACCTTTTTAACGATCTGTAAGGGGAGAATTCTTCCCACTGACCACAAGTCTAAGGAGCATTCCTCCCATTGACCATCACACTAATATATCCCTGCCCCGATATATCTGATCAGCCCCTAACCTGTCCACCTTTATGAGATCCCTGAAAACTTTATTACTATATCTTTAAATCATAAGAAAATTTGTTGTGCAAATCCATAAAACCAATTATTGTTTGCTGTGCACCAACAATAAACAAATCTGTTCATGCATCCATTTAAATGGCTTGATTGCCTGATGCTAGATTTCATTCCTAATTCTTCCTGGGTCAACATGTTTCTATAAACAGACCAAATGGGACCAGATAAAGATCAGTGTAATGGTTTAAGTACGGTACATTTGAACCACTTCACTTCTCACACCTATACACCCCCCTATGGGCCAAGAGCAAGTTTAACATTTCCACCGGGCCTGCTTATTTGGTGATAACTTTGTCATTACTTGTATAACAGCGTAAATTTTCTGTCCCCTCAAAATAACTCAACACACAGCCATTAATTTCTAAACCGCTGGCAACAAAAGTGAGTACACCCCTAAGTGAAAATGTCCAAATTGGGCCCAATTAGCCATTTTCCCTCCCCGATGTCATGTGACTCGTTAGTGTTACAAGGTCTCAGGTGTGAATGGGGAGCAGGTGTGTTAAATTTGGTGTTATCGCTCTCACTCTCTCATACTGATCACTGGAAGTTCAACATGGCACCTCATGACAAAGAACTCTCTGAGGATCTGAAAAAAAAAAAAAAAGAATTGTTGCTCTACATAAAGATCGCCTATTTTTCTTGTTAAAAAAAAAAAAAAAATATGGCCTAGACTATAAGAAGATTGCCAAGACTCTGAAACTGATCTGCAGCACGGTGGCCAAGACCATACAGCGGTTTAACAGGACAGGTTCCACTCAGAACAGGCCTCGCCATGGTGGACCAAAGAAGTTGAGGTCACGTGCTCAGCGTCATATCCAGAGGTTGTCTTTGGAAAATAGATGTTTGAGTGCTGCCAGCATTGCTGCAGAGGTTGAAGGGGTGGGGGGTCAGCCTGTCAGTGCTCAGACCATACGCCACACACTGCATCAAATTGGTCTGCATGGCTGTCATCCCAGAAGGAAGCCTCTTCTAAAGATGATGCAAAAGAAAACCCGCAGTTTGCTGAAGACAAGCAGACTAAGGACATGGATTACTGGAACCATGTCCTGTGGTCTGATGAGACCAAGATAAACGTATTTGGTTCAGATGGTGTCAAGCGTGTGTGGGGGCAACCAGGTGAGGAGTACAAAGACAAGTGTGTCTCGTCTACAGTCAAGCATGGTGGTGGGAGTGTCATGGTCTGGGGCTAGATGAGTGCTGCCGGCACTGGGGAGCTACAGTTCATTAAGGGAACCATGAATGCCAACATGTACTGTGACATACTGAAGCAGAACATGATCCCCTCCCTTCAGAGACTGGGCCGCAGGGCAGTATTCCAACATGATAACCACCCCAAACACACCTCCAAGATGACCACTGCCTTGCTAAAGAAGCTGAGTGTAAAGGGGATGGACTGGCCAAGCATGTCTCCAGACCTAAACCCTATTGATCATCTGTGGGACATCCTCAAATGGAAGGTGGAGGAGCGCAAGGTCTCTAACATCCCCCAGCTCCGTGATGTCGTCATGGAGGAGTGGAAGAGGACTCCAGTGGCAACCTGTGAAGCTCTGGTGATCTCCATGCCCAAGAGGGTTAAGGCAGTGCTGGAAAATAATGGTGGCCACACAAAATTTCGACACTTTGGGCCCAATTTGAACATTTTCACTTAGGGGTGTACTCACTTTTGTTGCCAGCGGTTTAGACATTAATGGCTGTGTGTTGAGTTATTTTTAGGGGACAGCAAATTTACACTGTTATACAAGCTGTACACTCACTACTTTACATTGTAGCAAAGTGTTACATAGTAGGTGAGGTTGAAAAGAGACTCAAGTCCAACCTATGTGTGTGATTATATGTCAGTATTACATTGTATATCCCTGTATGTTGCGGTCGTTCAGGTGCTTATCTAATAGTTTTTTTAAACTATCGATGCCCCTCGCTGAGACCACCGCCTGTGGAAGGGAATTCCACATCCTTGCCGCTCTTACAGTAAAGAACCCTCTCTACGTAGTTTAAGGTTAAATCTCTTTTCTTCTAATTTTAATGAGTGGCCACGTGTCTTGTTAAACTTCCTCCTGCAAAAAAGTTTTATTTCTTTTGTGGGGTCATCAGTACGATATTTATAGATTAAAATCATATCCCCTCTCAAGCGTCTCTTCTTCAGAGAGAATAGGTTCAGTGCTCGCAACTTTTGTTCATAACTAATGTCCTCCAGACCCTTTATTATCTTTGTTGCCCATCTTTGTACTCGCTCCATTTCCAGTACATCCTTCCCGAGGACTGGTGCCCAGAACAGGACAACATACTTCAGGTGCGGCCGGACCAGAGTCATGTAGAGCGGGAGAATTATCCTTTTATCTCTGGATTAATCCCCCTTTTTAATGCCAATATTCAGTTTTTTCTGCTTTGTTAGCAGCAGCTTGGCATTGCATGCCATTGCTGAGCCTATCATCTACTAGGACCCCAGGTCCTTTTCCATCCTAGATTCCCCCAGAGGTTCTCCCTCAAGTGTATATATTGCATTCATATTTTTGCCACCCAAATGCATTATTTTTCATTTTTCTACTTTGAACCTCATTTGACATGTAGTTGCCAACCCCATTAATTTGTTCAGATCTTCTTGCAAGGTTTCCACATCCTGTGGAGAAGCAGGGCTGGTGCAAGGATTTTTGACACCCTAGGCGAAACCTCATTTTGCCGCCCCTCCCTTGGTTCCACCCCTGACTCCAACCCCTTTGCCCTACCCATGTATACCCCATCTTTTTAATGAAGCGCCCATCAAATGCAACTTCAACAGCCCTCATCAATGCAGCCTACCAGTGCTCATCAATGAATGTTTGCTTGCTTCCATTCAGTCGGGAGTCGGGACATGGACACAGTCCTCCGCCGCCGCTGCGCCTCTGACACCATGTGCGAACAGAGCGGCAGCTGCCTGCTGATGCTGAGATTTAGTTGCTTGCTGCAGAGAAAAGAAAATAGAAACACCAGTGGTCGGGCGCCCAGGCAGCAGTGCGCCCTAGGCAGCTGCCTAGTTTGCCTAGTGGTAGCACCGGCCCTGTGGAGACGTTATTGCCCTGCTTAACTTAGTATTGTCCACAAATACAGGGATTAAACTGTTTGCCCTATCCTCCAGGTTGTTTATGAACAAATTAAATAGGATTGGTCCCAGCACAGAACCCTATAGGACCCCACTGCCCACCGTCGGCCATTTCGAGTATTCCCTATTTATCACCACCCTCTGAACTCGCCCTTTAAGCCAGTTTACAATCCATGTACTCACTCTATTGTCCATAATTCCCAGGGATGTATTTTGGGCCCTTTTTAAATATCGGCGACTGAATGGAAATTCAATAAATTTATCCTCGATATGCTTGATTTTATCCTTCGACACAATGTGTTTCTATTTAGGGGTTCCCACTACCTCCAGGTACAGGGTGTTGCTATGGGGACGTGTTGCGCCCCCTCGTATGCAAACCTGTACCTGGGGGAGTGGGAAAAGGGATTTTTGACCAATGACGATTTAATTATGTACACGGAACATGTCGTCTTATGGCAAAGGTATATAGACGACATTTTTTTTATATGGAACGGCCCAGAGGATATCTTAAAAAGCTGCCTCAAAGCAATGAATCACAATGCCATGAATCTTTTCTTCACTATGTCCTATGACCACCAACAAATTAATTTTCTAGACGTTACCATCTATAAGGACAAGGATGGTCGAGTTGCCAGCAAACTGTATAGGAAGGAAACTGCCGGCAATACTCTTTTGCATGCTGCCAGTTTCCACCCGGAACCTTTGAAAAAAATCTATACCTTATAGTCAGTTTTTAAGATTAAAGCGTAATTGTACTACTATGGAAATTTCCAGTGTGAGGCGGACAAACTCAGTAAAAGATTACTTATAAGGGGATACACTAAATCTTCCTTGAAAAAGGCGTTTAATCGTGTCAAAAATCAAGATAGACATGCTCTAATTTTTGGGACCAATACTCGTAAATCCGACGATACAACTAGGATTATTCTACGCTATTCCAATGAGCATAGTTCTATAAGAAGGATCCTTACAAAACACTGGTCAATTTTGACCGATGACCCAGCTTTGGGAAGTCTGCTAACCGCAAAACCACAGATTACCTTCCGGAAGGCAGGCTCCCTAGCTGATCTACTTACCCAAAGCGAATATAAGGGGAACCAAAGAGGAGACCCCTGCAAAACATGGGGGACCTTCCCCTGTGGCAATTGTTCCTTTTGCAACGTTATTGGGAAGAGGACCTCATTCCTACTCCCTAATGGGGAACACTTTCAGTTAAAACACTTTGCCAACTGCCAAACCCGAGGGGTAGTATACTTGGTGCAATGCCAATGCGGGGCCTTTTATATTGGCAAAACCCGCCAAGAATTCAGACAACGCGTCAGCAAACACCTGCTGAGTATGAAAATGGGCAACCTGTATCTCCCCCTCGGCAGACATGTAGCCAGGGGACATGGATACAGGATGCCATCTGTGAACTTCACGGTGGTTGATCGTATCCATGTCCCCTTGCGAGGGGGTGACTGGAATAAAACCCTCCTACAACGCGAAATGCGTTGGATAAGACATCTGGATGCCACCACCCCGCCAGGCTTAAATGAGGCAGAAAGTTTTAGACCTTTTCTTGAAGGGTTTAGTTCTGGCAAAACAAACTAAATATAATCTTCCCTGCCTCTCACTCACTTTCATGGCTTGAACCTCTTCTCTCTTCCTCCCTCCCTCTCTTCCCTTTCCCGTCCATTCATCTCCACACTTATATAGCCTATGGATCAGCATTTGGAATGATAATGTCTATTGGGGTATTTTTCTGTTTATATATATGATTTATGATTCTCTTTTTTGCTCTGTACAATGATAGTTCGTGGGCTGGTTGGGAAAATCCTATGTTATGTGTTCTTTTTTCCTTTCCCGTCCATGATAATTTTCATGATTTATCTATTTATTCATTTGTATGCATTTTTTCAGCTTCAGTTCTCATGAGATGACTGTTTTCCTCGGGTGGTGCTCCAATCCCCCCCATTCGGGTCTGTGGTCATATCGTGCACCCGGCACAGGGGGGGGGCCCGAACGTTAGTTTGGGGGCCCCTTTTCTCCATTGCCATTTGGTGGCATCTATTTGACGCCATCCTCTGGCCTATGATGGATTTTCCTGTGTCGGGGGTTTTTTGTTCTCTTCCGGAGGATTTATCCTTTTTTTTTTTTTTTTTTGGATTTTTCTCCTTTAAATGAGTCTCTGCTTTAACACTGGATATGGGGTAATTCTTTCCCACATGTCCAGTTATATATGGCAATTATTGAATTATTTGTTATTAGTTCATTTTCATCCGAGACCATGCTGTACACCTTATTTTTGAATTTTTGATTTACAGGGGTGGGAACTGTCTTTTGACGTTCCCCCTTACATGCGCGGATCTGATGGAGGGTATCTCTGCCTCCTCCGGGATCTGCTTTGGCTGTTTTTCCAGCAGCATTAGCAGTCTTTATCTCTATATGCGTCCTCTGATCATGGACGTTGGGGGTGGGCGGGGCGGAGTGCCGGCCTGTCTCTCCCCCCACGTCCGGACATGTGGGCGCTCCTTTAGTGTCAGCAATACTTGTCTCTCTCAGCGTCCTTCCGGTTACTGACGCTGGGGGGGCGGGGCGGGATGCCGGCCTGTCTCTCCCCACGTTCCGGATATACGGGCGCTCGTTCGACGTGTAATGTGAGCGGGGGAAGTGACGTCACCTCCGCCTTTCGGGGTGGCGTCATCTCCCCACGCTCGTTAAGTAAATTAATAGCACGGACTTATAAGGAGAACGCCGGGAGCCCCTGAGCCGCCAGCGTCATTTCTCTGCTACTTGTTGATGAGATTGGGCAATCTTTGGGTTTGTGTTTAGGCTCGGGACGGATCTTTGTCCCTCCTGGACCTCGTTTGGACTTTGCATTTACCTGTGTTCATCTGTGGGAGATATGCTGTAAAACTGTGGTAAGCCCCAATCATTACTTTATTTTTTGATTGAATGATACACTCTTTAATGACCTCTCCTCTCCAGATCCTTTTTCCTTATTTTGTGGACATTATCTGGGGAGTGAGATACTTTTCCTTTTATGGGGCCATTTCTTTATATGGCTATTTTTTGGCCATGAATGCATGGCCAATAGGTGCGTGTTTTTTATTCACTGCATATAATTACTTTAATTATTGAAGAGTGGAACTTCCCCCCTTTTTTTGGGGGCAAACCCCGCTTCTTCATTGTACCCTCAGGCCTTAGTGCCTGCACACTGTCTTTTTATTTTCATGTATTTTTATTTGTTGTTTTTTACATTTATTTTTTATTTTTTACACTTTATTTTTATGTTTTGCATTTTTTCATTTTCATTCTTGTTCCCTTTTTCTAGGAAGGAAAATTTTCCTTCTTTATTGCATATTGAAAATAATCTTTTCGTATTTGACGGCACATAAACCCGTATCTTCCATACAAGGTTGGTTTTGATGTTTGCCTTTTTTTTTTTTTTTTTTTGATCCACAGATGCTATATCTCCCTTACAGATGATATATATGTTATCTTTTCAGATTCCACATCCCCTTTTTTTCCCCTAGCGTTTTCTTTTTGCTTGGGGCAATTTGGCGTCTCTCCTTGGATTTTAATATCTGGGGGCTCCTCTGCACGATAAAAGACCGTTTACTGACTGGATGGGGAAGTTCTTGGAGGGTCACGCTGAGAACTCGCTGGGTCAATCATGATTACTGTAAGCTTTTTTTATATCATTCTCTGTTGGTATTTTAAATATATATGCATGTATACTTATGTTACTTTTGTGCCTTTCAGATAATGGCAAAAATTTATCCCTGAAGAAGAAATTTAATCATTTTGAAACGCGTCGGATTATATGACTTTTTTGCCACCTCTGTAGTGTATCATATTTATTCTCTTTAAATGTATTTTTTTGTGTTCAATTATTTTTTAACTATTTTTGTATAATAAAATTTATTCAATTTTTAAATATTTCTATTTTTTGTTGCCTTAAAAATCCCAACCATATGAGGTTTCTAGTTTTCATTGTTATGGGATGATGGCAACCCTTTCACACTAATTTTGGAGAAGTCTATATTCATTCTACATTGGCTTTTTTCCAATCCGCTGCTACCATTCCAGTCAGTAGATTGTCAGTAAAAATTAGGAACAATGGTCTGGCAATTACTTGACTGAGTTCCCTAAGTACCCTCGGGTGCAAGCCATCCAGTCCCGGTGATTTATTAATGTTAAGTTTCCCAAGTCTAATTGTAATTCTGTCCTCTGTTAACCATGGAGGTGCTTCCTGTGATGTGTCATGAGGATAAACACTACAGTTTTGGTTACTGAAGCCCCCTGATTCCCTCGTGAAGACTGAGGAGAAGAATAAATTCAATACCTTCACCATCTCCCCATCCTTTGTAACCAGGTATCCTTCCTCATTTTTTATGGGACCAATATGGTCTGTTCTCCCTTTTTTACTGTTTACATACCTAAATAATTTCTTGGGATTTTTTTTTGCTCTCCTCCGCTATGTGTCTTTCATGTTCTATCTTAGTCATCCTAATTGCACCCTTACATTTCTTGTTGCATTCTTTATAAGGCTAGGTTCACACTGCTGCAGTGCGAATTTAGCGCGATTTTGATCCGATTGCGTTGCAAATTTGCATTGCGAATTCTTTGTGTGTTCTTGCGATTCTACTGCAAATTTTGCAATCTATGGAGCTGAATTCGCATTGCACACGAATCAAACTCGGACAGGACCCTTTTTTTTACGCAGGTTAAATTCGCAACGCATTGATGTGAACAGCACTCATGGAAAACAATGTTATTAAAATGACTTGCGAATTTGAGCGATCGCAGCGGCTCAAATTCGCAATAAAATTCGCAGCAGTGTGAACCTAGCCTAAAGTTTGAATGCTGATGATGATCCCTCAACCCTTTTTTTTTTAAGGCCTTCTCTTTTGCTTTTATATGCATTTTTACATTGACGTTAAGCCATCCATGACTTTTGTTCGCTCTTTTAAATTTATTTCCCAATGGGATGCACTGGCTAATGCCCTTATTTATTATGCTCTTAAAGCGAAACCCATCTCTCCTCTGTGTTCTTTGTTCCTAAGATTTTATCCCAATTCATACCTTCTAGCAAGGTTTGTAGTTTAGGGAAGTTAGCTCTTTTGAAATTCAGAGTATTTGTATTCCCCTTATGTTTCCTATTTGTGTGATTTATAATGAAGCCAACTGACCTGTGATCGCTGTTTCCTAAATTGCCCCATATCTCCACATCCATGATCAGGTCTGTATTGTTGGTAATCAGTAGATCTAGTAACGCTTTATTTCTAGTTGGTGCATCTACCATCTGACCCATGAAATTGTCCTGCAAGACATTTAGGAACTGGCAAGCCTTAGACGAATGCGTGGTTCCCTCTGCCCAGTCTATGTCTGGATAATTAAAATCCCCCAATATGATAACACTTCCCATCCTTGCTGCTAATACAAAATGTGATAGGAGGTCCGTCACCCCCTCCTCCCTCAGGTTAGGGGGCCTATAGCATACTCCCAGTATTATTTTCCCTTTAGCTTCATCCCTTTGGAGCTCTACCCATAAGGATTCCACCTCCTCCCTAGCTCCCTTAGTGATGTCATCTCTCAAATTCACTTGTACATTATTCTTGACATACAAGCATACCCCTCTGCCTTTTTTACCCTCTATCCCTGCGATAAAGGGTATTGCCTTGAATGGTTGTCAGCCATGAGAGCTGTTGAACCAGGTCTCTGAAATTCCCACAAAATCCAAATCGTCCTCGAACAACAGTATCTCTAGTTCACCCATATTGTCCACCAGGCTACTGGCATTGATGAACATGCCACATAGTTTAGACCGGTCGCATGCTATCCTCTTATTGGGTGTTCCGAGATTGCAACTAGGACTTGTTACTATACATACCTTGGGTTTATGTGCTTTAGTCAACCTGGTTCCTGGGACACCATTCAGCCCGCACACAGCAACAACTACATGTGTGGTGCCTGAATGCAGCGCGATGTCCGTGAGATGGATCGGAGGGGCTCTCCCAAGCACCAGATGAGCTTATTTTACACCTTACTCCTGTGAGTGTTTTTTTTATCCTTTAAATAAATTGTACATTATAATACTACACACAGGTTGGCACTTCCTGTTTTGTTATCCTCTAGAGCTAGTAAATTAGCTGTTATATTTACACAGCATGTCCCGGCTGTCATTTTGACAGCCAGGAATTGACAGTAAAAACGGCAGGGGGAGGATTTCTATGCCCTGTGTACTTTGGTGATGTAGTGTGGATGCGTGTGATATATTATACAAGACTGGTTGTGTTGGAATCCAAAGCCATCAAGTTCCCAAAAAAAAAAAAACATAAAACAAACTAAAATGAATCACTAATCTCTTCCTCTTTCTCAAAGTTGTGAGTTATGCTAAATGCTAATTATACAAATTTGGGTTTCCGGCACATAAGCCGCCATTGCTTGTTATTAAACTTTTGTAACTTCCAGTGTGACATTTTCCAGTCAATGTTTTATCTTATCATTGATCCAGCCGCAGCACCAAATTTACTATAACTGTCTTCCCTTTTATCTGCCTCCTGTCTAATGTGCTTATCGCACCCGTGTTACCTGTCACCTTTCTCCACTGATTCCATTTCTAGAAAGACATTTTTTTTTTTTTTTGCTTTCTTCCATTTCTGCAGCTCGGTGAATAAATATAGCCAAGTTGCTAAGCAATACAAGTTCCCGTTTTATATATATAACGCTCCTGAGGCTTTTGTGTTCCTAGCTTTGAACTGGGAGGTCCCTTTAGGTGTCTTAGTAAGTCGTTCCTTTCCGATACCTTCCTCAACAATTAATACTAAACATTCCGCCACATCCAACTTATAGAGAAGAAAAAGAGCTACTGAATATGTTTCCAAGCTTTGAAGGGATCGTGTACTGAGAGCATCAAGTAGAGTTTGCCATGGTTGAACCTTACTTCTGTAAATGCCACTTACTTGGCTGTTTTGCTTATCCATCGTTTTGGGGGTCCCCGGTCCAGACCAAGAATAGAAATCAGGGCTTAGTTCTGATTTCTCTTGCTGCATGCTTGTTTCAGGGCAGTATTTTCTAAGGCCAGCAGCTAAGCACCTAGAATTTTCAAAAACAGATCAGCAATGGCTGCCCACGGTTAGGATCCTTTCACACGGACGGTCCGCCTGGTGGACTCTGTTTTGCTCAACGGGGGATCGCTTCACTGATCCCCGCTGAGCAGGCAGATGACAGGTCCGTCTCCACCCACTGTGCTGAGACAGACCTGTCAGAGCCCCGCTCTCCTCTATGGAAAGTTAGGACCGCCCTTCCGTTTTTCATCCAATCCCATCTGATCTGATCCACCAGACAGATGCAAAATAGGGTCACCATCCCTCTGGATTTCACAGACAGGATCGGATAGCAGCGGGTGTCAGAGGACATGTCACTGCTGACATCCGCTGCCCCTTAGGGGTGAATGGAGGTTCGGATCAGGTCTGCCTGAAAAACTGACAGGCGGACCTAAACGCAAAGCCAGTGTGAAAGAGCCCTTATGCTTACCCATAAGGTAAGCAGGCCTACCGGTACTCAATTGCCCCCAGGACTTATACACAATGCTGTAGTGACTGGCCACCAGGCGAGGGCATGCGCAAACTGAGCAAAGCAACCGTTTGCTTGCGGTTGGCAGACAGGCAAGGTTCAAAAAGTCAGGGTCAAAATCCAAAGTAGAAAGGCAGGCAGAGTTCAGAGAATAGTCAATATACCCGACCCAAGGTCATCATCCACGAGGTTATTTAATCTAGCAGAGCGGGGCAGACAAACAGGTAGCTTGATCAGGTATTACACACTCTATCACAAGCATGAAACTACAGGTTTGGCTGACTTAAATCAGGTTTGGTCTCCACCCAGAGACTGGCCACAATCAATCACCTTGCAGGTGGACAGACAGACTAGGACTGTCACAGCCATGCAGGAATGAGGAGCAGGAGCACTAGGCGCTCCCGACACAAACATGGGCAAAGTGACTCTGTAAGCTTGTTTACACCAGCCCGGTGTCTGTCGTGACGGAGTGGTGCTTTGAGTTGACATCACCGCCCCTCCTCTAGATCACATCCAATAGAAGATCGCTTATTTATTTCATTCGGAAAAATCTAGCACTGCCTGAATGGCGCCCGTGCGGAGTGGCTGACATACTCTGTTCACAATGTGTCAATCCAACTTCTCGGTGTAGGACCTGGAAGCGAGTGGAGTTTACAGGAGTAGCGCTGTAGTAGCGGCAGTACCGGCAGGGCCAGGACAAGGGGTGGGCAGAAGGGACGGCTGCCCTGGGCACAATGTGTAATGTCGAGATGGGGGGGCACTGCAAGTTCCTTCTACTATAAGGCTGTCAGGAGTAGTGACAGGGGCATCACTACTTCTGTCAGTCCAGTGCTAGAAGCAGCAAGGTGAGGAGGAGAGCCGGGAGGAGGTGCGGGCTGTGCTTTCTCTCTCCCTCTCCTCCACATGAGGTCACATAAAAAGAAGAGTGGGGGCACAGTTTATAATTTTTGCCCTGGGCACTGGATGATCTTGTCCTGGCACTAAGTACCGGCTGATAACAGAGGAACGAAGCAGCAGAAAGACACGGGAATTAGGGCTTTGGAGAGAGATAAGTACACACTACAGATAGATGTGCTTAGGTCAAATTTCGTGAATGGAGTTTACATGAACTTTAAAGCGGAGGTCTAGCCAATTTTTTTTTTTTTTTTTAGAGTCAGCAACTACAAACACTGTAGCTTGCTGACTTTTAATAGGGGCACTTACCTGTCCAGTGAGCCCACGATGTTGGCCCCCCCGAGGCCGATCCGTCCATCGGATCAGGTGCCGGCGCGCCATCCTAACTAAGGGAAACAGGCAGTGAAGCCTTGCGGCTTCACTGCCCGTTTCCTACTGCGCATGCGCGAGTCACGCGGCGCTTTGTAAATGGCCCTGTAGCTTTCTGGGACACACACACATGTCCCAGAAGACAACGGGGCAGCTCGCCAAAGAGGAGGAAGTGAAGGCACAGCGCCGCGGAATAGGAAGAGGCAGATTAGGAAGACTGCCTAGCAACAGGCATTTCTGGTAAGTAAAACATTTTTTTTTCAATTTTTTTTATATATATTTTGTAGAATGTTAATGTAATTTTTAATCTTAGGGTGGACCTCCGCTTTAAGGCCTCATGTACACTGATGCTGGTAAATGGACGTTTAGGAGCAGTTGGGCATTTTTTATAGCTGCCCCGGAACTTTCCTCTATGTTATCTTATCAGTACATGTGCACGGGGTCCTCTATAGTCGCTTCTAGGCAGTTGAGTTTACAAGAATTTTTTGGAACGCAAAAAAATGCGTTCTGGACAGATGTTCAGAGGCATTTGAAACGCCAAATGCCTGTAACGGCTTGTAAACGCTGCTAAACGGGGTAACTTGCATCTAACAGCATTTTGTTTACAGGCATTTTTAATTTTAACAAAAAAAAAAAAAAAGGCTCCTAAATGCAAACGAGGCAAAGCACTGTTAAACGCGGCATTTAAACGCAGCTGAATGAACTTTTTTAAACATCAGATTCTATCTGTCAAGTTAAATCGTTCAGGTGAGGTTAAACAACGTCCCATGAACATGAACAGGTGAGGTTAAACAACGTCTCATGAACATGAAGCCTTATATTACTTTAAAGCATTCCCCTACTTCAGGAATATGCAATTAGTGGACCTCCAGCTGTTGCAGAACTACAAGTCCCATGAGGCATAGCAAGACTGACAGCCACAACCATGACACCCAGAAGCAGAGGCATGATGGGACTTGTAGTTTTGCAACAGCTGGAGGTCCGCTAATTGCATATCCCTGCCCTACTTGCTGTGTCCTCCTACCCTCCTACCCCCCTCCCCCCCTCAAATACTTACCTGAACCTTGTATCTATCCAGGGCTGTGCTCAGCTTTAGTCCCCCCCCCCCAGTTCTAGAAGCATCAAGGAGAGGAGGAGAGAGCTGGGAGGAGGTGCGAGCTGTGCTTTCTCTCTCCCTCTCCTCCACATGAGGTCACATATAATGAAGAGTGGGGGCACAGTTTGGCATTTTTGCCCTACTTGCATTGCTCTACTTGCTGTGCCCTCCTACCCCCCCGAAATACTTACCTGAGTCTTGTATCTATCCGGGGCTGTGCTCAGCTTCAGTTCTTCTCTCCCCCCTCTCCCAGTTCTAGAAGCAGCAAGGGGAGGAGGAGAGAGCTGGGAGGAGGTGCGGGCTGTGCTTTCTCTCTCCCTCTCCTCCACATGAGGTCACATATAATGAAGAGTGGGGGCACAGTTTGGCATTTCTGCCCTACTTGCATTCCCCTATTTGCTGTGCCCACCTACCCCCCTCCAAATACTTACCTGAGTCTTGTACCTATCCAGGGCTGTGCTCAGCTTCAGTTCTTCTCCCGCCCCCCCACCCCTCCACTCTCACAAGCTTGGCTGAGAGCAGTAACAGCCATTGGCTTCTGCTGCTGTCCGTCAAATCCCGTGATAAGAGAACGGGAGGGCAGGGCCTAGCTGCGTCATGTGTGTCTGTGGATGCACACAGCCTGTTTCAGAATTGAGTCACACGTCTGCCACCATAACAAGTGCTTGCCATAGGGGCAGACACAGAAGAAGAGGAGCCAAGATCGCTGGCAATGGCATCCCTGGGGGGGGGGGGGGCAGAGGGGCCCTGACCCCCCCAACATTATGCTGTGCGTCCCCCTACCCCCCCCCCCCCCCCAATAAATTTTTTTTTTTTTTTTTTTTTTACAAAAAGGCAATGTCTAAGAGGGAGAGCGTCCCCAGTCAGCTCCTGCGGGTGATTCCTCCCCCCTCCCTCTGCTTGCTGACACTGCATAATGCGAGCGCTCACACAACCACGGCCGCCCCATCTGCTCCTTCCCCTGCATCCTCATTGGCAGGGAGAAGAGCGAGTTGCAGGAAGTACTCCACCAGGACTCTCAGTTACTGAAAAAACAGACTGATTTCTCCCATCCTTAGGACAGGAGAACCAGCCTGTAAATTCCAAGAGATGCCAGACCAGAGCTGTCAATAGCAGGGGCAGGACAGCAAGAGGAGGCTGGGGAACCCCACAGTGGCAGAACACCAGGGCCCGGAGGCAAGACAACCTTTGCAACCCTGATAGTTCCCCCACTGCTTTGGACCCTTATATTTTCTTGGTATGCTGGTGACATATATCTCTTGTTTTCTGCCACCCTGAGGGGGGCCCCAATACAGTAGGAAGGGAGCTCACTGCAGAACATGTGAAAGGGCCATTGTGGGATCGTAGTAAAGGGCCCCAGGATATATATATATATATATATATATATACATATATATATAAAATTGCATTTTATAGTTGCCCCCCTACTTTTGTCCCTGTCCCCCCATATGCCTCCCCTAAATATGAAAGCTGGAGACACCACTGATCGCTGGCAGGTTCACCCCAGAAGAGGAGGGGGGGTTTGGGGCTGCTACTATTGCACAGAGCAGGTGACTATGAAATTTTTGTTATTTTAATTGAAAAAATGTATTTAAAAAAAGGGGGGGGTCGACCAATCACATGACCACTGCAACTGGCTGTCACAACGATCACAAACCAGTCCTGCCAGCCACCGGTCATTAGTGACAGGGCCAGGAGAAGGGGTGGGCAAGAGGGACGGCTGCCCTGGGCACAATGGTTTACTGTAGGGGTGCCTCCCTTCTGTTAGAAGGCTGACAGGAGTACTGATAGTGGCAGTGATTTTGACAAGCAAGTGATTGTTGGGCATAGGATCCCCTAAGCTTGCACATCATAAATTGGGGGGGGGGGGGGGGCGCAGTGTGGCATCTTTGCCCTGGGCGCTGGATGACCTTGTCCCGGCACTGATTAGCGGGGGGCCAATAGCTGCCTTTCACAGCTCGGTCTGTGTGCTGCGAGCAAACAACATGTCAATTTGTGTCAATATTGAAGTTCCTTCTTTTCGCCGTTTAGGAATTATAGAGCAGAGCCCTCAGTTAGCGACAAAACAGAACAAGAGATGGTAGAGCGTGCTGGTGTAGCGGGGGATTTTATTCAACTGATAAAAGACATAAATTATTACATTCACATAAAAGCTTCATACCCGACACCCTTTTCTGTGAGTACGATCATTTATGTCTTTTATCAATTGAATAAAAATCCCACGCTATGCCAGCGAGAGCTACAACCTTTTGTTCTGTGTCAAAAATTCCTGGCAGGATCAAGAGATATTTTTTGATACAAAGTAAACTTTCAATGCATTATTTAACAGAATAAAAGAGAGCGAGGGAAGTTCATTGTTAGGTAACTAACTACAGGGCAGAGTAATCAGCAGTGGAAAGGTAGCAGTTTTGATGCCTCCAGCCCGCCATATCCAACCCCCTACAAGATTTTAGACATGTGCAATTCGTTAAGTTCCAAATTCGTTTTTTAACGAATTTTCACAAATTCGTTAATTCCGAATTTCCGAATTTTTCAATTTCCAAAATTTCCGAATTTCCGAAAATTCTAAATTTTGGAAATTCGAAATTTTGGAAATCAGAAATTCGGAAATTGGGAAATTTGAAATTCTAAAATTCGAAAATTCTAAAATTTGAAAATGTGAAAATTCGGAAATTTGGGAATATGAAATTCGAAATTCTTAGATTCAAAAATTTGAAAACTCTAAAATTTGAAAATTTGAAAATTTGAAAATTTGAAAATCCTAAAATTTGAAAATTCTAAAATATGAAAATTCTAAAATTTGAAAATTCAAAAATTTGAAAAATCATAAAATTTGAAAATTCTAAAATGTGAAAATTTGAACGTTTGAAAATTCGAAAATTTGAAAATTCGAAAATTTGAACATTTGAACAATTGAACTTTCGAAAATGTGAAACTTTGAAAATTTGAAAATTCAACATTCGAAAATACGGAAATTAGAAAATTCGAAAATCTGAATTTTCGGATTTCCAAATTTCAGAAAAAAAAAGCAAAAAAACGAATGAAACAAAAACGAACACATTTTTTATCAGTGCACATGTCTACAAGATTTTACTGGTCCTGCAGCTAGAGTCAGCGGTGTCTCCTCAATGTGCACTGATTGAAGATTCAGGTCAGTGGAAGCAGCCTAGGAATCTTCACATCAAGAAACCCCCCCCCACCCTCAGTCCCCATCGTCTATAGCCTAGGTTTACTACTGCTGCTCTCATTGTCCCCATTGGTTGCTAGGAACGCCGGCATCTTGGCAATCAATGATATGTTTGCTCCAGCATGCACAGGATGGAACTTCCTCCATCCAGACCGGCTCTGCTTCCTCGCTCCCATCCTGCTGCTACAGCGATGTTGTGAGCCTTATAATAGTAAGGGTGGCTCTGATAGGGACCCTGATGTCAGTGGGGACTCTGATAGGGACCCTGATGTAAGGGTGGCTCTAATAGGGACCCTGATTCAAGGGGGGACTCTGATGGGGACCCTGATGTAAGGGGGACTCTGAGGGGGACCTTGATGTAAGGGGGGACTCTGAGGGGGACCCTGATGTAAGGGGGGACTCTGATAGGGACTCTGATGTAAGAGGGGACACTGATAAGGACCCTGATGTAAGGGGGGACTCTGATAGGGACCCTGATGTAAGAGGGGACACTGATAAGGACCCTGATGTAAGGGGGGACTCTGATAGGGACCCTGATGTAAGGGGTACTCTGATAGGGACCCTGATGTAAGGGGGGACTCTGATAGGGACCCTGATGTTAGGGGGATTTAAGGGGGGCTGATATAAAGGGGGGCTCTGATTAAGACTCTGATGTAAGAGGGACTATGAGGAGGACCCTGATGTGAGGGGGGGGGCTATATTGGGACCCTCTTATAAGGGGGGATTATTATGTAAGGGGAAATTGATGGGGGCCATGATGAAAGGGGGAGTCACTAATGTAAGGGGATCTCTGATGGGGATCCTGACATAAGGAAGGACTCTAATTGGGACCCTGGTTTAAGCTGGGGCTCTGATGCAGCACCTGATGTAAGGGCAGACTCTGATGGGGACCCTAATGTAAGGAGTGACTCTAATAAATGGGACCACAATGTAAGGAAGGACTCTGATGGGGACCCTGATTTAAGGTGGGGCTCTGATGCAGACCCTGATGTAAGGAGGAACTCTGATGTAAGTGGGAACTCTGATAGGGACCTTAATGTAAGGAGGGACTCTGATAATGGGTGGGGGGACTATGATGAGGACCCTGCTGTAAGGGGAGACTCTGATGGGGACCCTACTGTAGGGAGGGACTCTGATAAAAGGGGAACTCTGATGGCAATCCTGATGTACGGAAGGACCCTGATGTAAGGGGAGACTCTGATGCAGACCTTGATGTAGGGGGGAATCTGATGGGGACCCTAATATAAGGAGTGTCTCTAATAAGAGAAGAGGAGAGACAAGAGGAGAGGAGAAGAGAGACAAGAGAAGAGGATAGAAGAGGAGAGGAGAGAGAAGAGGAGAGAAAAGAGATAAGAGAAGAGGAGAGGAGAAAGAAGAGGAGAGACAAGAGGCAAGAGAAGTGGAGAGGAGACAAAATTAGAAGAGAGACAAGAGAAGAAGAGAGACAAGAGAAGAGGAGAGACAGGAGGAGAGAAGAGACAAGAGGAGAGGAGAGACAAGACAAGAGGAGAGACGAGAGGAGTGGCGAGACAAGAGGAGAGGAGAGACAAGACAAGAGGAGAGACAAGAGAAGAGGAGAGACAGGAGGAGAGAAGAGGAGAGGAGAGAAGAGAGGAGAGGAGAGGAGAGACAGGAGGAGAGGAGAGAAGATAAGAGGAGAGGAGAGAAGAGACAAGAGAAGAGGAGAGGAGATAAGAGGAGACAAGAGGAGAGGAGAGGAGAGAAGTGACAGGAGAAGAGGAGAAGAGAGACAAGAGGAGAGTAGAGAAGAGACAAGAGGGGAGGAGAGAGAGAGAGAGGGGAGGAGAGAAGAGAGGAGAGACAAGAGAAGAGGAAAGGAGAGACAGGAGGAGACGAGAGGAGAGAAGAGGAGAGGAGAGAAGAGACAAGAGGAAAGAGGTGACAGGAGAAGAGGAGAGGAGAGACAGGAGGAGAGGAGAGAAGAGACAAGAGAAGAGGAGAGGAGAGACAAGAGAAGAGGAGAGATAGAAGGAGAGGAGATAAGAAGAGAGGAGAAAAGAGACAAGAGGAGAGGAGATAAGAGAAGAGGAAAGATGAGAGGAGAGACAAGAGAAGAGGAGAGACAAGAGGAGAGGAGAGACAAGAGAAGAAGAGACAAGAGGAGAGGAGAGGAGGGAAAAGACAAGAGAAGAGGAGAGACAAGACAAGAGGGGAGAGGAGAGACAAGAGAAGAGGAGACACAGGAGGAGAGGAGAGGAGATGAGAGAAGAGACAAGAGTAGAGACAAGAGGAGAGACAAGAAGAGAGAAGAGGTGAGACAGGAGGAGAGGAGAGGAGAGGAGAGGAGAGGAGAGGAGAGGAGAGGAGAGGAGAGGAGAGGAGAGGAGAGGAGAGGAGAGAGGAGATAAGAGGAGAGGAGATAAGAGGAGAGGAGATAAGAGGCGACAAGACAAGAGACAAGAGAAGAGGAGAGAGATAAGAGGAGAGGAGAGAAGAGGCGAGGAGAGACAGGAGGAGAGGAGAGGAGATAAGAGGAGACAAGAGAAGAGACAAGAGAAGAGGAGACAGAGAGATGAGAGAAGAGAGGAGAGACAAGAGAACAGGAGAGGAGAGACAGGAGGAGAGGAGAGAAGAGAAGAGGAGAAGAGAGGAGATAAGAGGAGAGGAGAGAAGAGACAAGAGGAGAGAGGTGACAGGAGAAGAACAGAGGAGAGACAGAAGGAGAGGAGACAAGAGACAAGAGGAGAGGAGAGAGAGAGATGAGATGAGAGGAGAGGAGAGGAGAGGAGAGGAGAGACAAGAGAAGAGGAGAGACAGGAGGAGAGGAGAGAAGAGGAGAGACGAGAGAAGAGATGAGAGGAGAGACGAGAGGAGAGAAGAGAAGAGACAAGAGAAGAGAGGAGAGACAAGAGAAGAGGAGAGGAGAAACAAGAGAGGAGAGGAGAGAAAAGAAGAGACAAGATTAGGGGAGAGAAGAGGAGGGAAGAGGAGAGGAGGGGAGGGGAGGGGAGAGGAGTAGGAGAGACAAGAGAAGAGGAGAGACAAGAGAAGAGGAGAGACAAGAGGAGAGGAGAAGAGAGACAAGAGAAGAGGATAGGAGAAAGAAGAGGAGAGACAAGAGGCAAGAGAAGTGGAGAGGAGACAAAATTAGAACAGAGACAAGAGAAGAGGAGAGACAAGAGAAGAGGAGAGACAAGAGAAGAGGAGAGACAAGAGAAGAGGAGAGACAAGAGAAGAGGAGAGACAGGAGGAGAGAAGAGACAAGAGGAGAGACGAGAGGAGTGGAGAGACAAGAGGAGAGGAGAGACAAGACAAGAGGAGAGACAAGAGAAGAGGAGAGACAGGAGGAGAGAAGAGGAGAGGAGAGAAGAGAGGAGAGACAGGAGGAGAGGAGAGAAGATAAGAGGAGAGGAGAGAAGAGACAAGAGAAGAGGAGAGGAGATAAGAGGAGACAAGAGGAGAGGAGAGAAGTGACAGGAGAAGAGGAGAGGAGAGACAAGAGGAGAGTAGAGAAGAGACAAGAGGGGAGGAGAGAGAGAGAGGGGGGAGGAGAGAAGAGACAAGAGGAGAGACAAGAGGAGTGGAGAGAAGAGACAAGAGAAGAGGAGAGGAGAGACAAGAGAAGAGGAGAGGAGAGATAGAAGGAGAGGAGATAAGAAAAGAGGAGAAAAGAGACAAGAGGAGAGGAGATAAGAGAAGAGGAGAGATGAGAGGAGAGACAAGAGGAGAGAAGAGACAAGAGGAGAGGAGAGACAAGAGAAGAGGAGAGGAGAGGAGGGAAAAGACAAGAGAAGAGGAGAGACAAGACAAGAGGGGAGAGGAGAGACAAGAGAAGAGGAGACACAGGAGGAGAGGAGAGGAGAGAAGAGACAAGAGTAGAGACAAGAGGAGAGACAAGAGGAGAGGAGAGGAGAGATAAGAGGAGAGGAGATAAGAGGCGACAAGACAAGAGACAAGAGAAGAGGAGAGAGATAAGAGGAGAGGAGAGAAGAGGCGAGGAGAGACAGGAGGAGAGGAGATAAGAGGAGACAAGAGAAGAGACAAGAGAAGAGGAGAGAGAGAGAGATGAGAGAAGAGGAGAGGAGAGAAGAGAGGAGAGACAAGAGAACAGGAGAGGAGAGACAGGAGGAGAGGAGAGAAGAGACAGGAGAAGAGAAGAGGAGAAGAGAGGGGAGGAGATAAGAGGAGAGGAGACAAGAGGAGAGGAGAGATGTGACAGGAGAAGAGGAGAGGAGAGACAGGAGGAGAGTAGAGAAGAGACAAGAGGAGAGGAGAGAGAGAGAGGGGAGGAGAGAAGAGAGACAAGAGGAGAGGAGAGACAGGAGGAGACGAGAGAAGAGAGAAGAGAGAAGAGGAGAGGAGAGACAAGAGAAGACGAGAGGAGAGATAAGAGGAGAGGAGAGGAGATAAGAAGAGAGGAGAAAAGAGATAAGAGACAAGAGGAGAGGAGATAAGAGAAGAGGAGAGATGAGAGGAGAGACAAGAGGAGAGGAGAGGCGAGAGGAGAGGAGAGGAGAGGAGAGGAGAGGAGAGGAGAGGAGAGGAGAGGAGAGGAGGGAAAAGACAAGAGAAGAGGAGAGACCAGACAAGAGGGGAGAGGAGAGGAGAGACAAGAGAAGAGAAGACACAGGAGAGAAGAGACAGGAGAAGAGGAGAGGAGAAAAGAGACAAGAGGAGAGGAGAGGAGTAGGAGAGACAAGAGGAGAGGAGTGGGGAGGGGAGAGGAGAGGAGAGACAAGAGGAGAGGAGAGGAGTGGGGAGGGGAGAGGAGAGGAGAGACAAGAGGAGAGGAGAGGAAAGGAGATGAGAAGAGAGGAGAGACAAGAGGAGAGGAGAGACAAGAGAAGAGGAGAGAGAAGAGGAGAGACAAGAGGCAAGAGAAGTGGAGATTAGAGGAGACAAGAGAAGAGGAGACAAGAGAAAAGGAGAGAAGCGAAGAGGAGAGGAGAGCCAACTCAGTTTTCAGTGGAGCTCTACTTTACATTGCTAATTCTGCTGCAGAGAAGAGAAGAGAAGAGAGAAAACTCAGTTTTCGACAGAGCTCTACTTTACCTTTCCAATTCTGCTGCTGACAAAATAATCGGATTCTTCATGACATTTAAAGATTAAAAAAAGAAATCAAATGTTAAAAAGTAGGAAGGAGGCAAGAAATAAATCTTGATAGAGGTAATAAGTGCAAAGCCCTCGTAAGAAAAAAAAAAAAGAAAAGAGCAGCAAACAGCTCCGGTCTCTAAGGAGCCCGTTACTACGGCAACGCTAAATACTTAGAAGTACAAAAAAAGAATTGTCAATTCCACGCATCAGACGACATTATTTCAGAAAATCACAGCAATTAGAATAACAACCTCTAATAAGCCGGGATAAATATATTTATGCGCTTGTCATTGGGCTCCATCCTGTTTAGTGAATAGGAAAAAAATGTGTCCAAGTTTGCCGTCTCCCACAAGGGAGATCTATATGATCTATAAGCAGAACCTTCTTCTGTCCGAATCTTCACAGGCACGCTTGTCTGCGGTCAAACTGCTGTCCGGGTCCATTCAACTGCTAATCTGCAGCAGCTGGAGGATGTGCAGTAAAAAGAAAAAAAAGAACAAGTTACAGTGTGTCCAAACTGAAGAATATAGATGGGATGTTTTGCAGCTTACTAGGCTTCAGATGTGGTGCCTACATTGTCTCTTTTTTTTTTTTTTTTCCAGGCTTTCTCTATTTTCTAACACACTCCCTGTCCTAAAGTGGCAACACTTATCTTCTGTACTATGGAGTAGCAGCGTTGTCACCCTGGAACAGGAAGTGTGCTAGGACTGCAGGACACCTGAGATCAAAGGGTCATGGTGGGGCATCAAACAGGCGAAATAAACGTATACTCCTGAGGGCATTGTCCTGTAAAGGAAAAGGATGAAATAAATAAATGGGACTTTATATATGCCACCAGGTGTAGGACTAATTCACACCGCAAAGCATCTGTTAACTCATGCATTGTGTTTTTTTGTATTGTGTTGTAAAGCGTTGGTGTGCATTGTGTTTTATTGAAGGCGGGGGTTGCCTTGTTTGTCTTGATTTGCATTGCGTTTTTGTGAGCGTTTGCTGCACGTCCATGGAATTTCGGTGGTAGTACCGGGATGATGCCTGCAGGCATGTTCCCAATACCGTTTTTTTAGAACCAGCGGTTGGCTCTCTTGTAATGGCCATCGGAGCTGCTCAATTGCTATTACAGCAGAGGCAGAGGGAGGGCCCCCCCCCAACCCCCCCCCCCAACCCCTCCCTCCCGCCGCCATTCTACGGCTCTCTCAGGCTCTCCCATCTCACTGGGAGACCCGAGCGACTGGCCGGTGCGCCCACTGGCTGGCCAGTCAGCCAAGCAAACCTGGGATTGTTAAGCACTAATGAATGGAAGTAGCGCTACACTATTTTTGGATTTCAAGTACATCTATATATGGCACTTGGGCTAATCATGTCTCAGGGTCAGATGAGGAAGCCACAGCTGTTCACTGTGAATGGCTGCAGCTCCATCATCAGACCCTAGGACAGTGATGGCAAACCTTGGCACCCCAGATGTTTTGGAACTACATTTACCATGATTCTCATGCACTCTGCAGTGTAGTTGAGCATTATGGGAAATGTAGTTTCCAAAACATCTGGGATGCCAAGGTTCGCCATCACTGCCCTAGGACAAGAATGGTCTACTGCGGCTAGGACAAATTTAGATGGGGTTTTAGTCTTGCCTAGGGCAGCACAAAACCAAAATACACCACTAGGCTGCTGGTCCTTGAAAGAACGTGGTGCCGATCCAACTGGTGAGACCCTGGGGCCGTGACACACTCCAGATGTTGCTCCCAGAACTGTATGCTGCTCCCAGAACTTGGCATGTACTTAGGCTTGGCAGCCTCCCAGGTGATACCATTTTTGGCATGGAGCCCATGGTCAGGGCTTTCCCGGGAAAAGTATAATATCCATGTGAAGGAGGCTAGCCGGAACCAACGAGGAACTATGGAATGGAGACGACCTCTATCCTTTTCTGTCAAGTCTTGTCTCTGTATAGGAAGCCAATAAAGAATGTAATATCATTTATTTACCAATTATTGGAGACTGCTATTGTCTGGCAAGCCCGTTTTTTTGTATTTCTTTTTATATGCATCTCTTGTGCTGTTAAGCCCAGTGCCTTCTAGAAAATGTTTTTTTTTTTTTAATTCAATGTACACTGCGCAGGGCAAAATAATTTGACAATCATATCGTACAATTACATAAATTAAGGTTTTCTTATGCAGCACCCTCCTAGTGTAGAGTAGGCTGCTAGGTAAATTTAGTTTAGCTCAACTGTAATCAGTGGAGCAAGGGGTTGATTGCTTAGGGCTGCTCATTGTTTCACAGGTGGCTATTCTGTTACTTTTCCCTGTTTTCTAGAGCACATGTGTCAAACACAAGGCCCGGGGGAGCCGAATCCGGCCCGCCGGGCCATTTCCAGTGGCCCCTGCACCTCTCCTGCAGCTGTGGCACCCACTTCATCTCCACCCCCCACCTTGTCTCAGCGGTCAGCAGCAAAGAGGAGGACCGAACTCCTCCTCAAGATTATGTGCTTCTCTATACAGAAAGTCTCCGCCCCCCCTTCCCATCACAGCAGTTGGCAGCAGAGAGAAGGACAGAACTGTGCAGATCCTGTGCAGCCCAAGCACCTCCTCTTCCCCTAATCTCATTCAGCAGATTCTGGTAGCTGACGCGAGACCTCCTCTGGTCCTCCTCCAGACCCTGCACTTTCTGCTTCCCAGCTCCACCTCCAGCACAAGTTAAGGGAGGTGCATTTTAATTAAGGGAGGGTGGGGGACTCTTGACTTCTGATGGTAGGGAAGCTCTTGACATCTGATCTAAAGGGGGGGGGTGCTCTAGACATCCACTTGTAATTATTATAAGAATAATACAATCCTATGCCAGTTGAAAAGGAGAGTCGCACACCGCTGGTATCATCCACTAAAAACTTTAACGGAGACCGCTCAAACAGAACCATGTTTTGTCTGAGCAGTCTCCAATAAAGTTTCTCGTGGATGATATTAGCGGGGTGCGACCCTCCTTTTCAGACTTGCATCATCTGCTACAGGAGTGTAACTGGGCTCCATGCCGGTCTGCACCTGCCCTTCACACAGTTCAACACCCCCGAGGCTTCTATAAGTCTAGTAAAAGTTAGAACAGAACAAGCAGCCTCAATATTTATGATACTCTAACCAATCCCTGGGGAGGTGTGCCTAGAAGGTGGAGAGTAGGGATGGGCCGAACACCCCCCTGTTCAGTTCGCATCCAGAACATGCGAACAGGCAAAAAATTTGTTCGAACACGCAAACACCGTTAAAGTCTATGGGACACGAACATGAAAAATCAAAAGTGCTAATTTTCCAGGCTAATATGCAAGTTATTGTCATAAAAAGTGTTTGGGAACCCAAGACCTGCCCCAGGGGACATGGATCAATGCAAAAAAAACTTTTTAAAACGGCTGTTTTTTTGGGAGCAGTGATTTTATTAATGCTTAAAGTGAAACAATAAAAGTGAAATATTCCTTTAAATTTTGTACCCGGGGGGCATCTATAGTATGCCTGTAAAGGCATAAAGTGCAGCTGTCCAGCACTGTTTGCACCGAAGGGCTTGGAATGCCCGGAGGGATGCTCCCTCCTCTGCCCCTGCTTGATTGGTATAGGTGAGTCCAGTGCTGGAGGTGGGCACATAGCCAATAGTTTACATGCATTGTACCTCCACTGGAAAAGGGGGTACTACATGGATGGAATAATGATGTTGGGGGATATCAAGGGTGTATGGGGGGAAAACAATGCTGAGGGGGGATCTTGGGTGTATATGGGGTAGCAATGCTTGGGGTAGCTTGGGTGGCTATAGTGATAGAGGTATCAGGGATGTAGAGAGGCCACAGTGCAGGGGGTATCAAGGATGTAGTGGGGTCACAATACATGGGGTATCTTATGGTAAAGTAGCGCATGTTTCCCGTGTTTATAACAGTCCGAGAGCAAAATGGCATTTCTAAAGGAAAAAAAAGTCATTTAAAAGTGCTAGCATTAGTGCCGGCTATTAATGAATTGTCGGTCCCGACAATACACATAAAAGTCATTGAAAGTCATTGAAAGATAGAAAAAAAAAATGCATGGGGGGTCCCCCAAAATTCCATTACCAGGCCCTTCAGGTCTGGAATGGATATTAAGGGGAACTCCGTGCCAAAATAAAAATAAAAAATGGCGTGGGGTTCCTCCAAAAATCCACACCAGATCCTTATCCGAGAACGCAACCTGGCAGGTCGCAGAAAAAGAGGGGGGGACGAGAGAGTGCCCCCCCTGAACCGTAGCAGGCCACATGCCCTCAACATGGGGAGCATGTCCCTATGTTGATGGGGACAAGGGCCTAATCCCCACAACCCTTGCCCAGTGGATGTGGGGTTCTGCGGGCGGGGGGCTTATCGGAATGTGGAAGCCCCCTTTAACAAAGGGGACACCCAGATCCCACCCCCCTATGTAAATTGGTAAGGGGTACATTGTACCCCTACCATTTCACAAAAAGAAAGTGTCAAAATGTTAAAAAAAACCACAGGAGACGGCTTGGGAGAAATCCTTTATTAAAAATAAAAAATAAAAAATAAAAAAGAGATTCCAGCGATGTAATCCAATAAATCCATGCTCCTACTCCAGCGATGTAATCCTATTCTCGATCTCCAGTGATGAATGATTTCCAGTGACTCCAGCGAGGAACACGCACAGGATCCTGCCTCCACCGCAGGCACCCAGCCAATGATGCGGCGCCAGCTTGATAGCTTTTATGTAGCTGAGGGCGGGCCACCCGTCACGTAACCCCGTTCCCCTCTGACAAGGGGAAACGTCAGGGTTTCCCAGTGATGTTTACGGGTGACCCCACCCCCCTCTGATGCAACGGGAATCCTGTTAATTAAAAATAATTCAATTAAATATAACCTTATGGGAAGATTGCTGTTGAAATGGATAGCCTGGTGACAGGGTCCCGTTTAGCCAACCTTTACTGTATATACAGTGGGGAGAACAAGTATTTGATACACTGCCGATTTTGCAGGTTTTCCTACTTACAAAGCATGTAGAGGTCTGTAATTTTTATCATAGGTACTCTTCAACTGTGAGAGACAGAATCTAAAACAAAAATCTAGAAAATCACATTGTATGCTTTTTAAATAATTAATTTGCATTTTATTGCATGACATAAGTATTTGATCACCTACCAACCAGTAAGAATTCCGGCTCCACTCATTACCTGTATGAACTGCACCTGTTTAAATTCTTTACCTGTATAAAAGACACCTGTCCACACACTCAATTAAACAGACTCCAACCTCTTCATAATGGCCAAGACCAAAGAGCTGTGTAAGGACATCAGGGATAAAATTGTAGACCTGCACAAGGCTGAGATGGGCTACAGGTTAATAGGCAAACAGCTTGGTGAGAAGGCAACAACTGTTGGCGCAATTATTAGAAAATGGAAGAAGTTCAAGATGACGGTCAATCTCCCTCAGTCTGGGGTTCCATGCAAGATCTCACATCGTGGGGCATCATTCATCAATGATCACGAGGAAGGTGAGGGATCAACCCAGAACTACACGGCAGGACCTGGTCAATGACCTGAAGAGAGCTGGGACCACAGTCTCAAAGAAAACCATTAGTAACACACTAGGATGTCATGGATTAAAATCCTGCAGCGCACGCAAGGTCCCCCTGCTCAAGCCAGCCCATGTCCAGGCCCGTCTGAAGTTTGCCAATGACCATCTGGATGATCCAGAGGAGGAATGGGAGAAGGTCACGTGGTCTGATGAGACAAAAAGAGAGCTTTTTGGTCTAAACCCCACTCACTGTGTTTGGAGGAAGAAGAAGGATAAGTACAACCCCAAGAACACCATCATGAATGCTGCTGCCATACTCATCCACCTTACAAACCACTCAGTGTCTGCTACCCCTCTCTGCCAATCCTTCCATTGGCTGCCACTCGCCCAACTAATTAAATTCAAAATACTAACAATAAGTTACAAAGCCATCCACAACTCTGCCCCCAGCTACATCACTAGCCTAGTCTCAAAATACCAACCTAATCGCCCTCTCTGTTCCTCCCAAGACCTCCTTCTCTCTAGCTCACCTCCTCCCATATCCGCCTCCAGGACTTCTCCCGAGCCTCGCCCATCCTCTGGAATTCCCTACCCCAATCTGTCAGACTGTTTCCAAATTTATCCACTTTTAGGCGATCCCTGAAAACTTTCCTCTTCAGAGAAGCCTATCCTGCCTCCATCTAACAACTGCACTATTTTCTTCATTAATTCATCCCCCACGGCTATTACCCTTTTGTATAACTTGACCCTCCCTCCTAGATTGTAAGCTCTAACAAGCAGGGCTCTCTGATTCCTCCTGTATTGTAATTGTACTGTCTGCTCTAATGTTGTAAAGCGCTGCATAAACTGTCGGCGCTATATAAATCCTGTATAATAATAATAATCTCAACCGTGAAGCATGGAGGTGGAAACATCACTCTTTGTGGCTGCTTTTCTGCAAAGGGGACAGGACGACTGCACCGTATTGAGGGGAGGATGGATAGGGCCATGTATCGCGAGATCTTGGCCAACAACCTCCTTCCCTCAGTAAGAGCATTGAAGATGGGTCGTGGCTGGGTCTTCCAGCATGACAACGACCCGAAACACACAGCCAGGGCAACTAAGGAGTGGCTCCGTAAGAAGCATCTCAAGGTCCTGGAGTGGCCTAGCCAGTCTCCAGACTTGAACCCAACAGAAAATCTTTGGAGGGAGCTGAAAGTCCATATTGCCCAGCGACAGCCCCGAAACCTGAAGGATCTGGAGAAGGTCTGTATGGAGAAATGGGCCAAAAATCCTTGCTGCAGTGTGTGCAAACCTGGTCAAGAACTACAGGAAACGTATGATCTCTGTAATTGCAAACAAAGGTTTCTGTACCAAATATTAATCTCTGCTTTTTTGATGTATCAAATATTTATGTCATGCAATAAAATGCAAATTAATTACCTAAAAATCATACAATGTGATTTTCTGGATTTTTGTTTTCGATTCAGTCTCTCACAGTATAAGAGTACCTATGATACAAATTACAGACCTCTACATGCTTTGTAAGTAGGAAAACCTGCAAAATCGGCAGAGTATCAAATACTTGTTCTCCCCACTGTACAGCATTTTCCAAACCCATTTCTAATTAAGAACCGCTAACATCTGCAGTGATGGGTGGTCAGCTTATTTCAGAGCTTATTAAAATCTGGCTTCCAGGATGGTACATCGTTGGCTCCAACTTTCAAAGCTTCTTTTCACGAGAGGCGCCAAAGTCTTTCTTCATTGACACAGGATGAGGAAGTGTCCGCTATCAGTGAGTTTCTGTCTTGTCCTTACAAGCTTGGCTGAGCCCTGTGATAACATTTGAACAAAGCAGCCGTCTCTTCAAAAGACATCGGACATTGAAATCAGCATGTGTCCGAGACCGTCCGCGGTCTCATTGAACCGGCGCTATTGACATCACTCCTGGGAATCCTCTGATTTAGAGGGCAACACTAAACCAGTGTGTTCAGTTTTAATCAGCAACCGGTTAAAGTGTGTGCCTGGGAAAAAAAAATATATATATATATAGTCAGTACATCTTTTATAATACATGCACGTTATCCCATATTTTGCCCCTGTCATATTATCATATCCTCCACAAAGTCCAGCTCCGATCTGCCCTAGGGCCCCACAGCCACGCTCCAGTACTGGGCTTCCACTTTGCCTTCCACAGTCCACACCCCTCAGAAATTGCTAAAACAAATCCCTTAACACCTCCTGAGTAGGGATGGGCGAACAGTTCGGCCCGAGCATAAGTTTGGGCTGAACTTTCGTTGTTCGGATGTTCGAAGAACAGCCGAACAAACGGAGCGCTCGACCGTTTGTTCGCACCCCCCGAACCTACCACAATACATTGTGGCGTTGAACAGTGCATTGCAAGCCCTGATTGGCTGAAGCAGTGAAAGCTTCAGCCAATCAGGGCACAGAGCACTGTCAGAGTCATGATTGGACACTGTCATCATGACTTTATCCAATCATGGCTCATTCCCGCCCCACAGTGTAAAAGTATTCTTTCAATGGCGGCCATTTTCAGTGTGATTTTGGTGTGGAGAGAGATAGAACAGGGCTCTGTTCAGTGCTATTGGTTAGTTAGTGTAGAATATTAGTTTAGTGTCAGTCTAGGGATAGTGTGAGTGTAGTGAGGAGGACCATCTATCAGCTTTTTATAGTGTGCAGCTAGAGTAGGGACAGCTCAGATAGTTTCACTGTAGTGTAGTGAGACTGTGTCAGTAATCTTGACATTAGTATATAGCTATATAGCTAGAGTAGGGACAGTTCAGATAGCTTTAGTGTAGTGACGGTTGAACACCATCTATTCTGCCAGTTTAGCGCCATATCGTTTTGCATGTGTTACTGCCAGTTTAACGCCATATAGTTTTGCATGCGTTACTGCCAGTTTAATGCCATATAGTTCTGTGTGCGTTACTACAAGTTTAATGCCATATAGTTTTGTGTGTTACTGCCAGTTTAACACCATATCGTTTTGCGTGCGTTACTGCCAGTTTAACGCCATATAGTTTTGCGCGCGTTACTGCCAGTTTAACGCCATATAGTTCTGCGTGCATTACTACAAGTTTAACGCCATATAGTTTTGTGCGTTACTGCCAGTTTAACGCCATTTACTTCTGTGTGCGTTACTGCCAGTTTAACGCCATCCAGTTCTGTGCATCACTGTACGTTTGGCGCATTATATTGCAGTATGTTATATTGTATCCGTGGAGTGTGTCTGTGTAGTGTGAGTACTCTGGGAGAACAACAAGGAGAGGCAGACGTTCCCTTGGCACTGTAAGGGGGCCAGCAACAAATGTGTCCACAGGCAAAGGTGAACAGGGTGGTCAGTCCTCAGGCAGGGCATCATTTCCTCTGTTTAGTGAGTTTGCCCGTGCTATCCAGCCACAGCATGCAGAGGATGTGGAGGACTGGCTTACTAAACCTTCCTCATCCTTCTCATCCTCTGTCACACAAGCAGAGACAAGTGTGCAGTCCCCTGCAGTTGCCAGAGTGGATAAACCTGCCTCCTTGTCCACATCTATTCCTGCCATAGCCCTAACATCAGCCATTGAGGAGTCAGCTGAGTTAGTTGATCACAGCGTCAGCCACTTGCTCCTTGATGATGCCCAGCCATTACTGGATTCAGATGCTGGTTTTGAGGTTGAGGATGACAGGAACATGAGCCTAGAGAGAGGGTGGAACATTGGTAGCCAAATTGGCATTTATGTTCCCCAAGCCGCAGCATATTGCCTAGCTGTCTCCAGTGGTAATGATGAAGATGGAGGAGATGGAGATAATGGTGATGATGAGGTCACTGATGCGACTTGGGTACCAGATAGGGCAGAGGAGGAAACTGAAGGTGAGACGGTACAACCCCAAGAAGGTCGGCATCAAGAAAGATTAGAGAGCAGCCTCCCTATTCCATCACATTCTGCAGCTGTTATCTGGGCCTTTTTCAGCACATCTGCAGCAGATCGCACTGTTGCTATCTGCAAACTGTGTCACAGGCACATCAAACGTGGCAAAAACACCAACCATTTGGGTACCACATGCCTAACAAGGCATTTAACGTCCAACCACTCAGCCCATTGGCAAGAGCACCTAAAAGCCACACAAAAGGGGCACATACCGAGTAATTACCTTTCAGCAGCCTCCACTGACAGGGATGATGGTATAGCACATCGTGTCCAAGGTCCTAGCAGCTCATCTACCAGCAGCATACCACCAGCTGTAGACTGTAGCCGGCAAATTTCTCTGTCCCATCTTCTGCAGTGGAAAAAAAGAATACAGTCCCTGCCACCCACATTCTTGCTTTCATCACGATTATCTCTATAGGGTCACGGTGGGAAGGCGCCACCGATACCCAAAGACCAATTTGAATGCACCCGTTACTTCTATCCAAAGTCAAAGTGACACCAGAATGTATCCAAAAAATCTCTAATCTTGTTGCCAGTGCACTACATTGTGGCCCCATCATACAGTGGGGATGGAAAGTATTCAGACCCCCTTAAATTTTTCACTCTTTGTTATATTGCAGCTATTTGCTAAAATCATTTAAGTTCATTTTTTTCCTTATTAATGTACACACAGCACCCCATATTGACAGAAAAACACAGAATTGTTGACATTTTTGCAGATTTATTAAAAAAGAAAAACTGAAATATCACATGGTCCTAAGTATTCAGACCCTTTGCTCAGTATTTAGTAGAAGCACCCTATTGATCTAATACAGCCATGAGTCTTTTTTGGGAAAGATGCAACAAGTTTTTCACACCTGGATTTGGGGATCCTCTGTCATTCCTCCTTGCAGATCCTCTCCAGTTCTGTCAGGTTGGATGGTAAACGTTGGTGGACAGCCATTTTTAGGTCTCTCCAGAGATGCTCAATTGGGTTTAAGTCAGGGCTCTGGCTGGGCCATTCAAGAACAGTCACGGAGTTGTTGTGAAGCCACTCCTTCGTTATTTTAGCTGTGTGCTTAGGATCCTTGTCCTGTTGGAAGGTAAACCTTCGGCCCAGTCTGAGGTCCTGAGCACTCTGTAGAAGGTTTTCATCCAGGATATCCCTGTACTTGGCCGCATTCATCTTTCCCTCGATTGCAACCAGTCGTCCTGTCCCTGCAGCTGAAAAAACCCCCCACAGCATGATGCTGCCACCACCATGCTTCACTGTTGGGACTGTATTGGACAGGTGATGAGCAGTGCCTGGTTTTCTCCACACATACCGCTTAGAATTAAGGCCAAAAAGTTCTATCTTGGTCTCATCAGACCAGAGAATCTTATTTCTCACCATCTTGGAGTCCTTCAGGTGCTTTTTAGCAAACTCCATGCGGGCTTTCATGTGTCTTGCACCGAGGAGAGGCTTCCGTCGGGCCACTCTGCCATAAAGCCCCGACTGGTGGAGGGCTGCAGTGATGGTTGACTTTCTACAACTTTCTCCCATCTCCCGACTGCATCTCTGGAGCTCAGCCACAGTGATCTTTGGGTTCTTCTTCACCTCTCTCACCAAGGCTCTTCTTCCCCAATAGCTCAGTTTGGCCGGACGGCCAGCTCTAGGAAGGGTTCTGGTCGTCCCAAGCATCTTCCATTTAAGGATTATGGAGGCCACTGTGCTCTTAGGATATCCCTGTCCTTGGCCGCATTCATCTTTCCCTCGATTGCAACCAGTCGTCCTGTCCCTGCAACTTTGAACCCTCGATTGAACCAGTCGTCCTGTCCCTGAACCTTAAGTACAGCAGAAATTTTTGTGTAACCTTGGCCAGATCTGTGCCTTGCCACAATTCTGTCTCTGAGCTCCTCAGGCAGTTCCTTTGATCCCATGGTTCTCATTTGCTCGGACATGCACTGTGAGCTGTAAGGTCTTATATAGACAGGTGTGTGGCTTTCCTAATCAAGTCCAATCAGTATAATCAAACACAGCTGGACTCAAATGAAGGTGCAGAACCATCTCAAGGATGATCAGAAGAAATGGACAGCACCTGAGTTAAATATATGAGTGTCACAGCAAAGGGTCTGAATTCTTAGGACCATGTGATGTTTCAGTTTTGCCCTCCCAGATCTAAGTTTCAACCCTCAAGGGTCTGGTATTGATTTTGGGGGGGGTCCCATGCTCTTTTTTGCAATGAGTTTTATCTATATTGCCGAGACCCGACAATTCATTACAGCCGTGATCAGTTTTAAATGACAATTTTTCCTTTAGAAATGTCATTTTGTGCAGGGACTGTTCTAAACACGGGAAAAATGTGCCACTTTACAAGAAAACTATAGACACCCCCAGGCACAATATTTAAAGGAACATTTCATTTTTATTGTTTCACTTTAAGCATTAAAAAAATCACTGCTCCTGAAAAAACTTCCTTTTTTAAAAAATTTTTTTGCTTTGATACATGTCTCCAGGGGCAGGACCCAGGTCCCCAAACACTTTTTATGACAATAACTTGCACATAAGCCTTTAAAATGAGCACTTTTGATTTTTCATGTTCTTGTCCTATAGACTTTAACGGTGTTCTGGCGGCTTTCGAATTTTCCCCGTACACCACATATTGTTCGGTGTTCGCCCGAACATCCAATCAACCAAAGTTCGGCCCGAACTTATGCTCAGGCTGAACCGTTCGCCCATCCCTATTCATCACTAACATCTGCTGTATATCAGATCCTCATTTGGGACAAGGGTCTGGTATAGATGAAGGGAATACCAGGCCATTCATTGCCAAACAGAAGTGAAATGGCTGGGAGCTGTCATTTACCAACAATATACAGTGGGGACGGAAAGTATTCAGACCCCCTTAAATTTTTCACTCTTTGTTATATTGCAGCCATATGCTAAAATCATTTAAGTTCATTTTTTTTCCTCATTAATGTACACACACCACCCCATATTGACAGAAAAACACAGAATTGTTGAAATTTTTGCAGATTTATTAAAAAAGAAAAACTGAAATATCACATGGTCCTAAGTATTCAGACCCTTTGCTGTTACACTCATATATTTAACTCAGGTGCTGTCCATTTCTTCTGATCATCCTTCAGATGGTTCTACACCTTCATTTGAGTCCAGTTGTGTTTGATTATACTGATTGGACTTGATTAGGAAGACATTTGGGATGACCAGAACCCTTCCTAGAGCTGGCCGTCCGGCCAAACTTAGCTATCGGGGGAGAGGAACCTTGTTGAGAGAGGTGAAGAAGAACCCAAAGATCACTGTGGCTGAGCTCCAGAGATGCAGTCAGGAGATGGGAGAAAGTTGTAGAAAGCCAACCATTACTGCAGCCCTCCACCAGTCGGGGCTTTATGGCAGAGTGGCCCGATGGAAGCCTCTCCTCAGTGCAAGACACATGAAAGCCCACATGGAGTTTGCTAAAAAACACCCGAAGGACTCCAAGATGGTGATAAATAAGATTCTCTGGTCTGATGAGACCAAGATAGAACTTTTTGGCCTTAATTCTAAGCTGTATATGTGGAGAAAACCAGGCACTGCTCATCACCTGTCCAATACAGTCCCAACAGTGAAGCATGGTAGTGGCAGCATCATGCTGTGGGGTGTTTTTCAGCTGCAGGGACAGGATGACTGGCTGCAATCGAGGGAAAGATGAATGTAGCCAAATACAGGGATATCCTGGATGAAAACCTCCAGAGTGCTCAGGACCTCAGACTGGGCCGAAGGTTTACCTTCCAACAAGACAATGACCCTAAGCACACAGCTAAAATAACGAAGGAGTGGCTTCACAACAACTCCATGACTGTTCTTGAATGGCCCAGCCAGAGCCCTGACTTAAACCCAATTGAGCATCTCTGGAGAGACCTAAAAATGGCCGTCCACCAACGTTTACCATCCAACCTGACAGAACTGGAGAGGATCTGCAAGGAGGAATGGCAGAGGATCCCCAAATCCAGGTGTGAAAAACTTGTTGCATCTTTCCCAAAAAGACTCATGGCTGTATTAGATCAAAAGGGGACTTCTACTAAATACTGAGCAAAGGGTCTGAATACTTAGGACCATGTGATATTTCAGTTTTTCTTTTTTAATAAATCTGCAAAATGTCAACAATTCTGTGTTTTTCTGTCAATATGGGGTGCTGTGTGTACATTAATAAGGGAAAAAAATGAACTTAAATGATTTTAGCAAATGGCTGCAATATAACAAAGAGTGAAAAATGTAAGGGGGTCTGAATACTTTCCATCCCCACTGTATGTGTACTATCCTCCTAGGTAGGTGCTAGCTAGGTTAGGTAAATTTTGTTTCTAGCTCTACTGTAATCAGATGAGCAGCTTGTAATTATTTTGGGCTGTTCTGTGTCTCACTGGTTGCAGGTTTGACTGCTTCCCCCTGCCTGCTGGATAGTTTTGGAAAGTAGTGGGCTGGATGAAGCCAATCAGCAGCCGAAAATGTATGTGGTCTCAGCCAATCCCTGGGGTAAGGTGCCCAGATGGTGGTGGGGGGTGAGCAAAAATTGTCTCAAGCTAAGCTGCCATGTTCTTGTCCAGGAGGAAAACTTCCCAGTGTCAGGTCACCCGTATCCAGGTGACAGATGCACCCCGTTGGGGTCAGGAGTGCACCACTATGATAGTGGACCCTAAGGCTGACTGCTGCGGATGGAACTCGGGGTGGTTCAGGAAGGCAGGTCCCCTGGAGCACCAACACGCATCCCACAGTGAGTTAGAGCATAGATTCCCCAGGGCGCGGAGTCTAAGAGCCAGCAGGTGTTCACCAGAGCCTGGTGAACACCTGCTGAACACGCCAAAAGTCAGGGTCACAGGCAAACAGGGATAGTCGAGAACACGCCTGGCTCCAGGTTGCAGCCCCCAGGGTCTCCCAGCTCACGCTCATGGTAGGCTACAGGAGGATGGAGAGGAAACAGCAGCCCAGGACAGCAAGGGATAGTAAGGAGGTAGCCAAATGTCGGGGCGACTAGCAGACAAGGATAACAGGGAACACGCCAAAAGTCAGGGTCACAGGCAAACAGGGATAGTCGAGAACACGCCAAGATCGGTAACAGAGACAGAGACAAACTTAGAGCACACGGCAAACAGGAAGCCAAGCAAACAATATTGCACGGCAAGGCAGGCTTGGAGAATACGGCGTTAAATAGTGGTTCCTGTTGAGGCTAGGGTGGAGCCACACAGAGGGAAGATTACTTAAGCATGCAGGTGTGAGAGTACAAGCCTCAAGGCTGATATACAGACCAGGAAAGAGACAGACAGGTCATGAATGTATTACTGCAAGGTCATGACACCCAGCCTGAGGGTTAAGGGCATCCATTAGGTATATTATTTAAACATTTGAAGACTTTAGATGTCCTACACAGGCCCCCCAAAAAATGTAATCGTACACAGGGTGTGTGTAGAACATCCAGTCCTTCTGCCCTGCTTCTGGAACCCCTCCTGTCCAAGTACACAGCGATTCAGCTCTGATTATTCACAACTGCATTGCCGAGTACACAGAGAAGGTCTGGGCAATTGGAGTTGTCAAAAAAAAAGCAGTCTGGCAATGTTTATCAACAACATTGCTCAGCCACCAACACAGAAAGATACAAAGAAACATTGTTTCATTTTGTATCATTCTGTTGATTCATTTACATATCAAAGGGAGGAACTTCGATCTATAGATGAAGTCAGTTAATTAAGGACCGCCCACCACTAGGGATGAGCTTCGAGTTCGAGTCGAACTCATGTTCGACTCGAACATTGGCTGTTCGCAAGTTCGCCGAACAGTGAACAATTTGGGGTGTTCGCGGCAAATTCGAATGCCGCGGAACACCCTTTAAAAGTCTATGGGAGAAATCAAAAGTGCTAATTTTAAAGGCTAATATGCAAGTTATTGTCATAAAAAGTGTTTGGGGACCTGGGTCCTGCCCCAGGGGACATGGATCAATGCAAAAAAAAGTTTTAAAAACGGCCGTTTTTTCAGGAGCAGTGATTTTAATAATGCTTAAAGTCAATCAATAAAAGTGTAATATCCCTTTAAATTTCGTACCTGGGGGGTGTCTATAGTATGCCTGTAAAGGGGCGCATGTTTCCTGTGTTTAGAACAGTCTGACAGCAAAATGACATTTTGAAGGAAAAAACTAATTTAAAACTACCCGCGGCTATTGCATTGCCGACAATACACTTAGAAGTTCATTGATAAAAACGGCATGGGAATTCCCCAAAGGGGAACCCCGAACCAAAATTAAAAAAAAAAAATGACGTGGGAGTCCCCCTAAATTCTATACCAGGCCCTTCAGGTCTGATATGGATATTAAGGGGAACCCCGGCCAAAATTAAAAAAAAAAAAATGACGTGGGGTTCCCCCTAAATTCCATACCAGACCCTTCAGGTCTGGTATGGATTTTAAGGGGAACCCCGCACCAAAAAAAAAAAAAAAAAACGGCGTGGGGTCCCCCCAAAAATCCATACCAGACCCTTATCCGAGCACGCAACCTGGCAGGCCGCAGGAAAAGAGGGGGGGACGAGAGTGCGGCCCCCCCTCCCTCCTGAACCATACCAGGCCACATGCCCTCAACATTGGGAGGGTGCTTTGGGGTAGCCCCCCAAAACACCTTGTCCCCATGTTGATGAGGACAAGGGCCTCATCCCCACAACCCTGGCCGGTGGTTGTGGGGGTCTGCGGGCGGGGGGCTTATCGGAATCTGGAAGCCCCCTTTAACAAGGTGACTCCCAGATCCCGGCCCCCCCCCTGTGTGAAATGGTAAGGGGGTACATAAGTACCCCTACCATTTCACGAAAAAAGTGTCAAAAATGTTAAAAATGACAAGAGACAGTTTTTGACAATTCCTTTATTTAAATGCTTCTTCTTTCTTCTATCTTCCTTCATCTTCTGGTTCTTCTGGCTCTTCTGGTTCTTCCTCCGGCGTTCTCTTCCAGCATCTCCTCCACGGCGTCTTCTATCTTCTTCTCCTCGGGCCGCTCCGCACCCATGGCATGGGGGGAGGCTCCCGCTCTTCTCTTCATCTTCTTCTCTTCTTCTTTTCTTCTCTTCTTCTAATCTTCATTGTCTTCTCCGGGCCGCTCCGCAATCCATGCTGGCATGGAGGGAGGCTCCCGCTGTGTGACGGCGCTCCTCGTCTGACAGTTCTTAAATAACGGGGGGCGGGGCCACTCGGTGACCCCGCCCCCCTCTGACGCACGGGACATGACGGGACTTCCCTGTGGCATTCCCCGTGACGTCACAGGGAAGTCCCGTCAAGTCACCGTGCGTCAGAGTGGGGCGGGGTCACCGGGTGGCCCCGCCCCCCCCCTTATTTAAGAACTGTCAGACGAGGAGCGCCGTCACACAGCGGGAGCCTCCCTCCATGCCAGCATGGATTGCGGAGCGGCCCGGAGAAGAAAATGAAGAAGAGAAGAAGAGAAGAAAAGAAGAAGAGAAGAGCGGGAGCCTCCCCCCCATGCCATGGGTGCGGAGCGGCCCGAGGAGAAGAAGATAGAAGACGCCGCGGAGGAGATGCTGGACGAGAACGCCGGAGGAAGAACCAGAAGAGCCAGAAGAACCAGAAGATGCAGGAAGATAGAAGAAAGAAGAAGCATTTAAATAAAGGAATTGTCAAAAACTGTCTCTTGTCATTTTTAACATTTTTGACACTTTTTTCGTGAAATGGTAGGGGTACTTATGTACCCCCTTACCATTTCACACAGGGGGGGGGCCGGGATCTGGGGGTCACCTTGTTAAAGGGGGCTTCCAGATTCCGATAAGCCCCCCGCCCGTAGACCCCCACAACCACCGGCCAGGGTTGTGGGGATGAGGCCCTTGTCCTCATCAACATGGGGACAAGGTGTTTTGGGGGGCTACCCCAAAGCACCCTCCCAATGTTGAGGGCATGTGGCCTGGTACGGTTCAGGAGGGAGGGGGGGGCCGCACTCTCGTCCCCCCCTCTTTTCCTGCGGCCTGCCAGGTTGCGTGCTCGGATAAGGGTCTGGTATGGATTTTTGGGGGGACCCCACGCCGTTTTTTTTTTTTTTTTTGGCGCGGGGTTCCCCTTAAAATCCATACCAGACCTGAAGGGTCTGGTATGGAATTTAGGGGGAACCCCACGTCATTTTTTTTTTTTAATTTTGGCCGGGGTTCCCCTTAATATCCATACCAGACCTGAAGGGCCTGGTATGGAATTTAGGAGGACTCCCACGTCATTTTTTTTTTTTAATTTTGGTTCGGGGTTCCCCTTTGGGGAATTCCCATGCCGTTTTTATCAATGAACTTCTATGTGTATTGTCGGCAATGCAATAGCCGCGGGTAGTTTTAAATGAGTTTTTTCCTTCAAAATGTCATTTTGCTGTCAGACTGTTCTAAACACAGGAAACATGCGCCCCTTTACAGGCATACTATAGACACCCCCCAGGTACGAAATTTAAAGGGATATTACACTTTTATTGTTTGACTTTAAGCATTATTAAAATCACTGCTCCTGAAAAAACGGCCGTTTTTAAAACTTTTTTTTGCATTGATCCATGTCCCCTGGGGCAGGACCCGGGTCCCCAAACACTTTTTATGACAATAACTTGCATATAAGCCTTTAAAATTAGTACTTTTGTTTATTCATGTTTGTGTCCCATAGACTTTAACGGTGTTCGCGTGTTCGAACGAACTTTTTTCCTGTTCGCATGTTCTGGTGCGAACCGAACAGGGGGGTGTTCGGCTCATCCCTACCCACCACATATATACTGCAGCAGGGCGGCTCTACTGCGCGAAACCCGTACGTTGTTTCATGCAGTAGATACTGTCTGCGTGCACGCGCCCGCTGCATGGGGGGGGGGGCAATCAGCGGGTCACTCGCGATCGCTTCACAGAGAGGCATAATAGGGATCTGCCTATATAAACAAGGCAGATGCCTGTTCTGACAGGGGAGAACATGAGAATCGTCTGTTCTTAGTAATCAGGAACAGTGATCTCTGTGTTCTTCCTGTCAGTCCATCCCCCACACAGTTAGAAACACACTGAGGGAACACATTTAACCCTTTGATCGCCCCTGATGTTAACCCCTTCCCTGCCAGTGTCATTTATACAGTGACAGTACTTTTTTTTTTTTTTTTAGCACTGATCGTTGTATTGGTGTCACTGGTCCCCAAAAAGTGTCACTTAGTGTCGGGTTTGTCTGCCGCAATGTGGGCTCCTGGGTTTAGTAAAACTTTAACCACTTCCATACCGGGCCTATTCTGGCACTCCTCTCGTACATGAAAAAATCATAATTGTTTTGCTAGAAAATTACTCCAAGCCCCCAAACATTATGTATGTTTTTTTTAGCAGACACCCTAGGAAATAAAATGGCGGTCATTGCAACTTTTTATGTTGCACGGTATTTGCGCAACAATTTTTCAAACACTTTATTTTGGAAAAAAAAATAAACAGTTTTATGAATTAGAAAAATAACAAAACAGTAAAGTTAGCCCAATTTTTTGTATAATGTGAAAGATGAAGTTACGCCGAGTAAATAGATACCCAACATGTCACGTTTTAAAATTGCGAACACTCATGGAATGGCGCCAAACTTCGCTACTTAAAAATCTCCATAGGCAACGCTTTACATTTTTTTACAGGTTACCAGTTTAGAGTTAAAGAGGAGGTCTAGTGCTAGAATTACTACTCTCGCTCTAACGCACGCGGCGATACCTCACTAGTGTGGTTTGAACTCCATTTAAAAAAAAACAACAAAAAAAAACTTCACGATCCCATGCTTTCCAGCCTCGATCGCGGCTTTGTTTACAAACACAAGCCCAGGACGTAACGTCGCGCCCTGGCCTCGACGATCATACAGATGACTGGTGACCATCTGGTCACCGGGAAATCTCTATGATTGTCATCCGGAGGCGGACGATTCTTTCTCCCGGTCCCCGATGGCACGGGAGAGCCTGGAGAAGCACTGGAGTGCGGCGCCTCCCGACGCCTGTAAGAACGATCTAGCGGCTGAACTGCCGCTATGATCGGTCTTACGGTGCACGGAATCGACGGCTGAAAAAAGAAGATATCTGAATGATGCCTGTAGCTGCACCCATCATTCAGATATTCCCGCTGAAAGTCAAAGACGTCATATGACAGTGATTGGTGAACCTTGGTACCCCAGATGTTTTGGAACTACATTTCCCATGGTGCTCTGGCACTCTGCAGTGTAGTTAAGCATCATGGGAAATGTAGTTTCAAAACATCTGGGGTGCCAAGGTTCACCAATCACTGTCATATGACATCCTTGGGCAGGAAGTGGTTAAAGAGGAGGGCCAGTCAAAAAAAATTAAAAATTAAAAGTCAGCAGCTACAAATACTGCAGCTGCTGACTTTTGATTGGACACTTACCTGTCCCTGGGTCCAGCGATGCGGGGGATCGAAGCCCCGCTCGTCTCCCCCTTAGTTCAGCGGCGTCGGCATTGCAACTGTGGGTGCTGGGCTGTGGCTTTACAGCCTGGCACCCACTGCGCATGCGCGAGCGGCGCCGTGCGCCGTGATTGGCCGCTCAATCACCTGGGACCTGTAATGGGACCCAGATGATTGACAGGAGGGAGGGAGCAGAGCCGAGCCCTTCCTGTGCCGAGGGGGAAGTGATGTCACCAGCCCAGGCACTGGAAGAGGCAGACTACGAGGGACCCCCTAGCAACAGGCATTTAGAGGTAAGTAAAAAAAATAAAAATATCCAAATGTTTTTTTTTATTTATTTTTAGGCACAATCATGACTTGTTTTTTTTTTTAGGGTGGAACACCACTTTAAGTACTCAGCTGCATCAGGACTACATCCCTAATTTTTGGATACAGGAAGACGGCTGCGCTCACTATATTCAGTGGTAAGTAATGCCACAATTAAAGCCTTACAATGCTCTATGTAATAAACTGACAACCAACCGGCCCACTGAGCTAACAAGATGCACAAAGAGAGAACATATATTGATATGCAAATAATAGGTAGTACCGAGTCGCTTTTACTGTGCCTTTCCACTTACAGCACCGATTATTATTATTATTATTATTATTATTATGTACTCTAATTAGCTACAGATATCCATTCAACAACATTTCAGTATAATAAAACGGCCCTATTCTCTTGCTTGGCTGTAGATTTATGGAAAAATATACAGGTAGGTTAGACATCAAAGTAGGAACCTCAGAGTAAAGCCTTCTTTGATATCTCTGCATACCTGGACATTTTTACAACCCCCAATTCCCCAAAAAAAGTCGGGTCGCTGTGTAAAAATTGACATAAAAACAGAATGCAATGATCTGCAAATTTCATAAACCCAAATGTTATTCACAATAGAAAATAGAAAACATATCAAATGTTTAAAGTGATTCTAAAGGTTATTTTTAACCACTTGCCTACCGGGCGCTTACACCCCCCCTTCCTGCCCAGGCCAATTTTCAGCTTTCAGCGCTGTCGCACTTTGAATGACAATTGCGCGGTCGTGCTACATTGTACCCAAACAAATTTTTGGGGGGCTGTACCCGGAAGGTTTTTTTTTTAAATGTACCATTTTTTTAATGTACCATTTTAAGAAACAAGGTCATTTTTAAATTGATGGCAGCAACACGTCTGTAAAAAAAAAAAAAAAAAGTTGTTACAAGGCAACTAACCGCTTCCGGACCGCCCACCATCGTTATACGTCGGTACTTTGAAGAGGGGTATCATTGTTATGGCAGCAGATAGCTACTATAACCCTAGTATCCTCTTCTTCAGCAGGCGGTCCACTTCAAGATAAAAGTGGTCTCAGCGGCGGATTCGCTGCGAGATCACTTTTATCGGCGGCGAGAGAGGGGGCCCCTCCCCTCCCGCCACGCTCCGGTGGCCTCCACCGCTTACCCGAGTCGTCGGCAGCGGCGGAGGCGATTGGATCTTCTCCTTTGGAGATGAGTGAGGGGAAGATGGCCCCCCACCCGTCTCCATATCATTGCAGGGCAGAAGCGACGTCAAAACGTCACTTCCGCCCATAGCTCTTATAGGGCCATTTTTTTTTTTTTTTTTATGACAATTTTTTTTTTTATTGCACTTTAGTGTAAATATGAGATCTGAGGTCTTTTTGACCCCCCCCCCCCCCCAGATCTCATATTTAAGAGTTCATGCCATGCCTTTTTTCTATTACAATGTTTACATTCCTTGTAATAGGAATAAAAGTGACAGAATTTTTTTTTTTAAAGAAAAAATATAAGGTAAAATAAATGTTTCTTTTTAAACACGCCCCCCGTCCCGCCGAGCTTGCATGTAGAAGCGAACGCCAATGTGAGTAGCGCCCGCATTTGAAAACGATGTTCAAACCACAAAGGTGAGGTATCGCCGCGATTGGTAGAGCGAGAGCACTAATTCTAGCCCTAGACCTCCTCTGCAACTCAAAACATGCAACCTGTAGAATTTTTTAAACATCGCCTATGGAGATTTGTAAGGGTAAAAGTTTGTCGCCATTCCACGAGCGGGCGCAATTTTGAAGCGTGACATGTTGGGTATCAATTTACTCGGCGTAATATTATCTTTCACAATATAAAAAAAAATTAAGCTAACTTTACTGTTGTCTTATTTTTTAATTCAAAAAAGTGTATTTTTTCCAAAAAATGTGCGCTTGTAAGACCGCTGCGCAAATACGGTGTGACAGAAAGTATTGCAATGACCGCCATTTTATTCTCTAGGGTGTTAGAAAAAAAATGTATAAAGTTTGGGGGTTCTAAGTAATTTTCTAGCAAAAAAAAAACTGTTTTTAACTTGTAATGAACAAATCTCAGAAAGAGGCTTGGTCCTTAAGTGGCTAATTGGGTTAAATGGCAACAGGTCAGTTACATGACTGGGCATAAAAAGAGCATCTTAGGGAGTCAGAGTGTCTCTGAAGATAGGCAGAGGGTCACCAATCTGTGAAAGGCTGCATCTAAAAATTGTTGAACAATTTGAGAATAATGTCCCTCAACGCAATATTGCAAAGACTTTAAATATATCATCAGTGGTTTTATAGCACTGAAATGGTGTTGGATCTATCAGGACCAGGCAAGGTCTGAAAGCCATTATCCATCCGGAATTGGGGTATATAAAGCCTTGTGGCAGTGAAGTCTTTGGGGTCTATACATAAATACTTTGCTTTGCAAATGTCTCTATGGGGGTTGATTTACTAAAAATAGAGAGTGCAATATTTGGTGCAATCTCTGCATAGAAATCAATCAGCTTCCAGTTTTTTGTCAAAGCTTAAATGAGTTCCACCCATTTAAAAGTCAGCAGCTAAAAAAAAGTGTAGCTGCTGACTTTTAATAATCAGACACTCGCCTGTCCCACGGTCCAGCGACGCGGGCGCAAGAATCCCCGCTCCTTTTCTCCTCCTCTCCACGGCGCCGGCATTCTAACTGTGGGCGACTGGCTGTGGTTTCACAGCCGGGCGCGCACTGCACATGCGCGAGCTGCGCTGCGCGCTGTGAATGGCCGGGCAATCTTCTGGGACCTGTGATGTGTCCCAGAAGATTGCAGGGAGGGGGGGAGGTGATCTCCCTTCCGGCCCCGCGGCGCCAGGGGAGGAAGTGGGAGCTGGGTGCCTCCAAAAACAGGGTACCCGCTCCCCCCCCCCCCCAAAAAAAATGACATGCTAAATGTGGCATGTCAGGGGGTCACCAGCACGGAAGTTCAATTTTTGGGTGGATCTCTGCTTTAATTGAACAAGCTGAAGTTAGAAGCTGATTGGCTACCATGCACAGCTTGCACTAGATTTGGCACTCTCCGATTTTAGTAAATCAACCCCAATGATGGCTCAAAAATCTTCATTCTCCAAGGCATTGGTGGTGGCAGGAATCTAATGTCTTCCAAGGCCATTGAGCGGGCTGGCAGAACCTGGGCAAACATGTCAAACTCAACAAGGTGGATCAGATGTCCAACACATGCAACACAATCACCCGTTCTTCTGGCGAAACTCCTAAAGCCTCGTACACACGATCGAATTGTCGGCCAACAAAACCGTGGACTTTTGTCCGAAGGGCGCTGGCCCAAACTTGTCTTTCATACAAACGGCAAGGAATTGTTGGCCAACGAATACAAACCTAGTGATGTACTACGTTGTTTTTCAGCTCTTTAGCACCACCCTTTGGGCTCCTTCTGCTAATTTCGTGTTATTAGAAGCTTGGTGAGTGTTGATTCGCGCTTTTCATTTCGCGCTTTTCATTCCGCGCTTTTCAGTTCGTTTTTGAACGTTCGTTCGTCAACCAGACATGTTGTGGAATCGGAGGCGATAACGTGTTATTTATTATTGGCCTTGGAGTTATTGCTTTGACATTATTTTTTTGGTTGAATAATAATGATTTGATTTGGTATATTTTCTATATTTCTATTGGCAGATAGCATTTCTAATTTTATTTTTTTTATTTTTTTAATACACAATAAAAAAATTATGTAGAATAATACTTGGCTATGTGTTTTACTTCAAATGACAGTTTGGGAGTCGGCAGTTACATTTTAAAAAAATCCAATGTAAAATTGACAAGGGACACCAACATAGTTGTATCTTTGATCTTATAAACTACGGGATAATGGTGTTGTGGTAACTTGCTCAAAAAAAAAAATTAAAAAAATTATAATAATATTATTCTTGATATCACTAGAAAAAAAAAAAAACCTTTGAAAATTAGTTTGCAATAACTCCATCAGTATCACCAGAAAAACAGCTTCATTATTAACCCATTAAAGAAGAAGAGAATTGTGCGCTGCATTTCCAGATTTCATAATTTTCCGCGTCACGAATGTTAATTCTCCATTACGAACGCCAGTTTACAAGACCGACCGCTTCTGGCTCGTCCTTGATTCCGAGCATGCGTGTTTGTACTTTGGACTTTTGTCCGACGGACTTGTGTACACGCGCTTGGAAAATCATTTGTCCGCGGAAAATTTTAAGACCTGCCATCCAACATTTGTCAGCGGAAAATCCGACAACAATTGTCCGATGGAGCGTACAAACGGTCAGATTTACCGCCAACAGCCTGTCATCGAACATTTCCCGTCGGGAAGTCCGATCGTGTGTACGAGGCTTAACACAACCAGGCAGAACCTCCTCTTTTCTCTCCACCTTATTCCTTAGAGGTTCACTTCCTACTGTCTGGCAGGCATGTTCTCCAGTGCAAGGTAACGACACTAGCCCAGGGCAGTATACAAGAGTTAAAAAAAACTTCCAATACTGTCCACCTGGTCATGAAGGGAGGAACAATCTCCAAAAAGGGGGTGCTGCAGATTTACTGGAGACACAGATTTATACGCTGGAGCTTGATGAAATAGGAAAATTGTCTAATTCAGAAATAGGTACAATTGTTTTTTTTTTTTTTGAGGAACAAAAGGAAGACACTGAAACATTGCTTGTCATTATCATGACAAAATATAGTTTGTCTAAAATTAAGTTCTTTATGAAAACTTTTTAAAGTTTGAAAACTTTAATGCTGAACACCAGGTGGCGCTGCACTCACACAGATATACAGTAACTGCGTGAACAGCCAAGAAGGGACTCATTTATTACATGCCGTTTACTCCTGTGGTGGAGGAGGGGGGTGGTAAAGGTATTTTTCCATTTAAAAAAAAAAAAAAAAATCAGAAGCTCATTTCAGAGTATTAATGTAAACCCTAAAGACCTCCTTCACACAGGTATTGAAGAGAGATTTTTGGGCCATGTTTTTACTGTTTCCCAACTGCCTATCAATGCCATTTGCAATTTTAAAATACACTTTAAATAAAACACAATATTTACCCCAAGTTTTTAGTATAATGTGAAAGATGATGTTATGCTGAGTAAATAGATACCTAACATGCCACACTTTAAAACTTTGCACACTCGTGGAATGGCGATAAACTACGGTACTTAAAAATCTCCATAGGTGATGCTTTAAATGCCTTTACAGGCTACCAGTTTAGAGTTACAGAGGAGGTCTAGTGCTAGAATTATTTCTCTCCGCCGATACCTCACGTGGGGTGTGAATACTGTTGGCATATGCGTGTGTGATTTACATATGCATTCTCTTCTGCGCACGAGCATGGAAGAGTGGGGGGTGCTTTCAATTTTTTTTTTTTTTGTATTATTTTTTTTTTTAAATGTATTTTATTTATTTATTTTTATCACTTTTATTCTTATTACAAGGAATGTAAACATGGAGGGGTGTTGGGCGCTCTCAATTTTTTTTTTTTTTTTACACTGTTCCTTTCATTTTTATTTATTTTTTTTTTTTCTTATCACTTTTGTTCCTATTACAAGGAATGTAAACATCCCTTGTAATAGAAATAAGGATGACATGACCTCTTGGACTGAAGGTGACGTTATGACGTTGCTCCGATCCTCCAAGGCCATAGAGGCGATCAAAGAGTATCTAGTCTTTGATCACCTATGGGAGCAGCCGGTGGCACCGTCAGATCATTTCTTGGGGAACGGCAGATAGGTAAGCCCAAGAAACACCAGCGAGTGGCGGGGGGGGGACAAAGGTCCATAAAGACATGGATGAACGAGTTTGGGGTGGAGGAACTTGACTGGCCTCAGGCCACAGAGTCCTGACCTCAACCCGATAGAACACCCTTGGGATTGAATTAGAGCGGAGACTGCGAGCCAGGCCTTCTCATCCAACATCAGTGCCTGACCTTACAAATGCGCTTCTGGAAGAATGGTCAAACATTCCCATAGACACACTCCTAAACCTTGTGGACGGCCTTCCCAGAAGAGTTGAAGCTGTTATAGCTGCAAAGGGAGAGCCAACTCAATATTTAACCCTACGGACTAATGCCCCGTACACACGGTCAGATTTTCCGACGGAAAATGTGTGATAGGACCTTGTTGTCGGAAATTCCGACCGTGTGTGGGCTCCATCACACATTTTCCATCGGATTTTCCGACACACAAAGTTTGAGAGCAGGCTATAAAATTTTCCGACAACAAAATACGTTGTCGGAAATTCCGATCGTGTGTACACAAATCCGACGGACAAAGTGCCACGCATGCTCAGAATAAATAAAGAGATGAAAGCTATTGGCCACTGCCCCGTTTATAGTCCCGACGTACGTGTTTTACGTCACCGCGTTCAGAACGATCGGATTTTCCGACAACTTTGTGTGACCGTGTGTATGCAAGACAAGTTTGAACCAACATCCGTCGGAAAAAATCCTAGGATTTTGATGTCGGAATGTCCGAACAAAGTCCGACCGTGTGTACGGGGCATAAGACTGGGATGCCATTAAAGTTCATGGGCGTTGAAAGGCGGGTGTCCCAATACTTTTGCATATATAGTGTATACTGGGGAAGAGGCCAATCTGTGATCTGGTTTTCTGGTCAATACTTCTGACAATATATTGTGTGTGTGTATATAAATATATAATTTTACTTTTATTTTAATACATTATATACAGTATATATATATATATATATATATATATATATATATATATATATATATATATATATATATATATATATATATATATATATATACCTGTAGATAGACAGATATAGATATATCTATATATAGATATATATCTAGATCTAGATATATCCATATCTATATATAGATATATCTATATCTATATATATATACAGGTATATTTGTTTTGTGTTGTTTGTATATCTTTGTACAGAGGTGAAGGAAAATTCCAGCAAATGCCTTCTAAACTATGAGATAAGATGAGAAAACCATAAATGATTACTAAAATTATATTAGGAACAATGGCATATTGTGTTCTTACCATTTCTGAACAGTCACCAAAAACATCAAATGATTACTCAGACGAGTACAAAACCAGGAAACCTTCGGAGGCATTTCAAGTCTTTTAGTACCAAAAAACCCAAATATCTTTGTTATATTAAAAGGAAAGGGACATGGACAGACACAAAGGAACAGACTGTACTGCTTTAATGGGGAATAAGACAAGAACCAACCAAAAAAAAAAAAAAAAAATGCACATGGTTAGACTTTTATCTTTGCAAATTGCTGTTACGATGATGAAACAGTTGGCAGCTACAAATTTAATCTCCATCTACACCATTAGTCTGTCTCGGGCTTTTTTTTATTTTTTTTTTTCAGTCTAAAGATGTAAAAAGCAATCTTTTATGTACATCATTTTTAATTACATTCATAAAATATTAGTTTAAGTATTTAATACAGGTGATAATCAGTTTGGAAAACATGCTGGACTTTCCAATGAGAAAGCCCAGCACTAGCTCTGTCTATGGTGTACCCCCCCCCAGGTCAAATGTTATGCTAGTTCTTCACCTCTTCTCTGGCTCTGGGTGATGTGCTGCTGATTCAGAGATTGGTGCTGATGTAAAGACTTCAGCACCGCTCTCTGCTTCAATGCACTGTGAATGAAGGGACTAGGGCAATGCCCCCCACCCTGAGGGCAGACCATGTCACCATGCATCCATAGTATGACCTCAACCTTCACGGCTTTTTAATTTGGAAGACTGAGGACATCTTGTGGCAAAAAATAAGCACTGCACCTTTATTTATTTATTTATTAAAAAAACGAAGTTTTGTTTTTTATGTATCGTTAGTAATTTTATATGTACGTGGGAGTTATTTTATTATCTTAGGAAAGGTCATTCTCATTCACTGTGTTTTATTTTAGGCTTCCTGTAGAGATGGATGTTCAGTGAGCAGAGCCTACGTAATCATTAAGTAAGAAAGAGAGACCTCACATAGCCACATCTGTAAATTAGAGGGGAGCAAAAAAAAAAAGGGATATGTGTCCTGAAGAAGCCTAACGGTGAAACGCGTTGACGCACAAGGGCTCACTGTATACTTTGTATCATTATATATGATTTTTAACTTTTGAATGCTCTATTCATGTTATGTATTTTTTCAATAAACATTGTTATTTTTCGATACCTCACTATTGTTTCTTATGCCTTTAAAGTCCGACCTAGGGATACTTAGCAAGTATCCCTTTTCTTTTTTGCTCCCCTACGTAATCATTCTCTCCCAAGACCTCGCACAGTTGCCTTTCGAGATAATAAAATAACATAGGTGGGGTGAATTTCCTCTGAAAGCTTCTTCCCCGCTCCACCCCCCACCATCCCCCCCCCCAACCCCTCCTTAGGGTTCAATCACATAAGCAAAAAATGTTTTACACACCTCTGAAAAACAATTCACTTTTCTATAGTCCCTTTACCATATTACACCTGATATACGAGGTGTGTCTATTAAATAACGAGACTGATCAAATAACTCACCTTCATTTATATGCATTACAAATGTAATGCTTGTCCCCTTCAATATATTCCCCATTTGCACTAATACATTGCTGCAGTCTTGTTTTCCATTGGTCAAAGGCATGGAGAAAATCAATTTCTGTCAATTTCTGTCAGCTCAACACATCCGCTGTTTTCTTTTTACAGCATCAACTGACTCAAAACGTGTCCCTTTAAGCACAGATTTAACTTTCGGGAATTTATTCTCACGTCCCTTGCTGAATCTTTTGTGCCACTCAAACACGTGCACCCACAAGACGGGCCGTCATTCCTATAAAGCTATAATAATAAGCATTTGAAAACATTCTCTTGGTGTTTTGTGCAATTTTAATAAAAATTTCAAACTGACACGTTGCTAAAAGTAGCTTTTTTTTCCGGCAACACAACTACAGAAAACACAACCAAACTAAATGGCGACTCACAATCAACTGAACGTCATAGAGTGTTGCTGCTTGCCTTGCAGGTTCAAACAGTTATAGTTAACAGTCTCATTATTTAATAGACATACAGTGGAACCTTGGATTACGAGCATAATCCTTTCCAGGAGAACGCTTGTAATCCAAATCACTCGCATATCAAAGCAAGTTTCCCCATAAAAGTCAATGGAAACTAAGATAATTGGTTCCGCATTTACTTCTATTTCATGCAATACCGCATGTGGCCAGATGTGGGGGGGGGCACTGGAGAGCCTCAGAAATACTCGAGGGACAGCTCGGAAACACTCACCAAAAATATTGGCCTAAATTGATGAAGAAATCATGTTTTTTACATTTTTTTACTGAATGTGTTTTATAGCAGTAAGTAAAAAAATATATATTTTTTTTCTTTCAATATTGTCGCTCTTTTTTTTGTTTGCAGCGCAAAAAATAAAAACCGCAGAGGTGATCAAATACCACCAAAAGAAAGCTCTGTTTGTGGGGAAAAAAAGAACATCAATTTTATTTGGGTACAGCGTCGCACGACCGCGCAATTGTCAGTTAAAGTAATGCAGTGCCGTATTGCAAAATATGGCCCGGTCATGAAGGGGTGTAAACCTTTCCGGAGCTGAAGTGGTTAAAGAAAAGAATACAGTCCCTACAGCAGGGGTCTCAAACTGGCCGCCCTCCAGCTGTTGCAAAACTATGAGTCCCATGAGGCATTGCAAGCCTGACAGTTACAAGCATGACTCCTCCCACAGGCAGAGGAATGATGGGACTTGTAGTTCTGCAACAGCCGGAGGGCCACCAGTTTGAGATCCCTGCTCTACAGTCACACATGGTGGAGTTTCGCTGATGTTTTGGGGTTGCTTTGCTGCTTCAGGCACTGGATCTCTTGACTGTGTGCATCATGAAATCTGAAGACTACCAAAGCATTCTGGGGTGCAATGTAGGGCCCAGTGTCTGAAAGTTGGGTCTCCGTCAGAGGTCATGGGTCTTACAGCAGGATGACACACGTCAAAAAGCACCCAGAAATGGTTTAGGACAAAGTGCTGGAGAGTACTGAACTGGCCATCAATGAGTCCGGATCTAAATCCCATAGAGAACCTGTGGAGAGATCTGAAAACAGCAGTTGGGAGAAGGAACCCTTCCAATCTGAGGGACCTGGAGCAGTTGGCGAAAGAAGAGAGGTCCAAAATTCCAGTAGAGAGGTGCAAGAAACTCACCGATGGTTACAGGAAGCCATCGATTTCAGGTATTGTTTCCAAGGGGTGTGCTACCAAATAATAAACTGAGGGTGCCAATCATTTTGTCCAGTCCGTTTTTGGAGTTTTGCGTGGAATGTTTTAGATTTGGCTTTTTGTTTCTTCACTTTTTTGTGTCACACCAAAACAAACAAAAGAAATAAGCATGAGAATACCTAAACATTTGTGATTGCAACAATTTTCTGGGCAAAGTGGTCCGTTATATGACAGAAATGCAGGGGTGCCAATAGTTTTGCCCATGACTGACTGTACATAGGGGGTGGATTTACTTAAGGCAAATAGACTGTCCACTTTGATAGTGCAGAACAGTCTCATTTTTTTAAAGCCATCAGTTGAAAGGATATTTTGCTATGGGACTCATCAGATCTACTAAAGGAATTGGAAAAATAAAACAAAATAAAATAGAATAAAAAAATACTAATAGTTATATTTTGATGTATTCTTTGAACCAATGAATATATCAAAATATAACTTTTATTTTATTTATTTTTACAATTCCTTTTCTAGATCTGAACTGGGACACATTTGATTAGTCACTTAATGCAAAAACTCCATTTTCGTTTTAGACTCCATGCACACCGGCGCTCATAAACGGACATTTTTTTGGCGTTTGGGCGTTTTTTTTTTTTTAACAGCCCATAAACTCCCCTCTATGTCACATGGACGTTTTTGAACTTTTATCAGCAGTGGAGTTAATGGGCTGTTTTCTGAACGTCATAAAATCGCGTTCAGGAGTCGTTTTTCTGACCACCAAAAAACACCAAACGCTCATAAACGCTGATAAACGTCGATAAACGCTCAAAGGCTCCATGCACACTGGACCTTAAAATAACGTTATAAAAAACGCCAGTAGCTTTGCAGTGAGTCTTTCAACGTTTTTTAATGTTTTTGCAATAGAGTTTATTAGCGGTTTTTTAGCATTTTTTTTTTTTTTTTACATTTTTTACATTTTTTTTTTCAATGGATCAAAAACATTTAAAAACGCTGGCGATCCACGTTTTTGAGCGTTTATCGATGTTTATTAGTGCTTGCTGTTTTTTTTTTTTTTTGTTCAGAAAAACGACTCCTGAACGCAATTTTACGGCGTTCAGAAAACAGCCCATAAACTCCATTGCTGATAAAAGTTCAAAAATGTCCTATGTGTGCTATGGACACCTAGGATAACATAGAGTGGAGTTTATGGGCTGTTAAAAAAAAACAAAAAACGCCCAAACGCCAAAAAAACAGCCGTTTATGCGCTTCAGTGTACATGGAGCCAAAAACGTGGCTCACCAGCGTTTTTTTATGTTTTTGATCCATTGAAAAAAAAAAAAAACGCTAACATGGAAAAACGCAAAAAAATGCAAATTAACGCTATTGCAAAAACGTTGGAAGACTCACTGAAAAGCTACCAGCATTTTTTAACATTATTTTAACGCCCCGTGTGCATGGAGTCTTAATGTTTTTTTTTTTTTTTTCCAGGTTCTATAAATATCTCATTTTGATATTTTTTTTTTAAATAAAACTTGGTTGTGCGCTATTGTGCCCCCCCCCCCCCCATATGTAATTATCAGTGGCAGGAGTTCCATATATTATAATAAAATAAAATTGCAAATACAAACCAAGCCTAAGAGGATCTACAGACATTGCGCACCCCAACCGGGAGTTGCGCCCCGAAAGCTTGTCCTGAAAAATTGTATGTTAGTGCAAAGAAAAAAAAAAAAAAAGAAAAAAAAAAAAGTATCTACTCAAATTGAGAAGTGTCAAAGATACTTTTGTTTTCTTTCTTTCTGCATGGAACCCCAAAAAGTTAAGGTTCCATGCACACTGGACGTTAAAAAAAAAAATAAATTCTTAATCTCTGCAGGAAATGATTGTATCCGTTCTGCCACTAGATGGAGACAGAGGACAGTGGAATGAGTGAGACCAACTTTACTGCAATTGTCTTTCAGAAGTTGAATTTAAAGCAGAATGAAAGGTTCACCTTTAATTAGAAAAAAAAAAAACATTGTTTTGCAAGTACATTTTTTTAAATTATTATTAAATGATTATTAAAAATTATTATTTTTTTATACTGTAACATGTTACCCTAAATCCAGGTGTAACTTGTATTACAAAGGTGAACCCATCCTTTAAGTCTAAAAACAAAAACAACTATATTGCAGCTCACCAGTCCTTCGATTTGGTGCTGCATTTGTTTTCTTTTCTAATTTTTTTTTTTTTTTAGCCCTTTCCCTTTTATTTTCCCCCGATGATCCTGCCAGTAAGTCTGTTATTTATTTTTTTTCAACTTACTTGAACAGACCAAGTTGTCCAGCAAAAAAGTGTCAATTAGAGGGGTCGAGACAAACCATTTACCACTGACAGGGGTGCTTATGCTGGTCAGATGGAGGAGCAGATTTAGATACACTTAACAAATGAAAGCCAAATTCCAGCTTCACACTGCCGGTACTCAAGCAGTCGCAGCAACATTTGTTTCTTTTGGGGGGATAAAGGTTTTACATGAATAAATAAAAGCTGATTGTTTTAAGCACCCCTGCCAGTGATTTGTCTCAATGCTGTGAACTGCATAGCTCCCAACTGTCCCTGATTTGGAGGGACTGTCCCTGATTTGGAGCAATGTCCCTCTGTCCCTCTTTCCTCCTCATTTGTCCCTCATTTTGGTCTGATCCATATAGATGTATATAAAATGCATAAATTGCTGCATTTGTAAATTCCAAAAGCCAATATAAAGGAATAGTAGTGGTAGAAAAAAAGCACTTGTGGGTTTAATCAATCTTGTTTTTTTTTTTGTACAATTCTCCTTTAAGGGGGCGTGGCAAGGGGCGTGTCCTATGCCTGCATACTTTTGCTGATAGGTGTCCCTCATTCCCATCTCAAAAAGTTGGGAGGTATTAAACTGATACATTTGCAGGAGAGCTTGTTCTGTTGAAAAAAAAAAAAAAACAAAGACATACGGGCTACATCACCAGGTAAAAAAAAAGGAAAGAAAGCCTAAAAGAAAAACAAATGCAGCCATCACAATTGGTAAGCCGCAATATAATAAATGTTTGATTTTGGTTTAGCCATGTGCACAGGGTGTGTCGGGTATGCCTGGGCACACCCTAATCCTTATGTGTGACACAGATTCCCCTTGCTGCCCAGCCCCCCCCCCCCAGTTTCAGGATGGAGAGCGGGGAAGGGGCCAATAAATATGTAATTTACCAGCTTCTTCCTTTTCTGAAGGAACACAATGAGTAATCGGTACCGATCAATCACTGTGTTCATACATAACTGAAGCATAATAATCTGTGTTTACTATGCTTCAGTTTGTGAATGAACAGGAAGCCGCTCAGCACATTGTGTGAAGGAATGTGATGTAAATAATAATAATAATGTGAAAATGTCTATTTTCTTATGCGCATACATTTTTTTCTCCTTACTCATTATATAAGTATACAGGTTTGCTCTGTTCCTATATTTTCTCAAGATGGCAGGTACCCCCTACATCCCACACATCAGAAGAACGCGGAACTGAAGATAAAACCAAGGACAGCCAAACCTCGTTATGAAGATTCTCCATCTTCTTTTCTATCTTAACCAATGAGATGTACCTATTAGACTAACATAGCAATGACGTATTTGTGTGTATAAAACATTAGCACCGCCTTGAATAAATCAGAAGTGTAAGAAGTAACGGAGCTGAGCGTGTCTCAGAGTGTTTACTTTTATATGCATGCATATCCACACTTTTCAATTAGAGACAGCAGCAGATAACCTTGGGCTCGATTGGAGCTCTTAATCATTTCCATAACAGATGGTGCCGAAACCCGGGACCTCAGGCTACAGTCGAAGCCATACCGCGATAAGCATTCGGGCGTTAATTGATTGATAAGAGTGGGGTTTGCGCAGCCCTAACAGTACTGGTAAGTCTTCTTTATATTCTTACCACTGTACGACTTTCTTATCTTTCGGTTGACCGCTGGATTCTGTCGGTATGCTGAGACTGTCTTAGAGGCAGGTAACTCCTCGCCTGAGGTTGTTTTAACGAACCTGCCAATGGGTTTCTGCTGAATGTATTTTTTTGTTCACTGTCTGCCATTCTTTGGGCTACGAAACTTAGCAGTCTAAAAGTGCTACATGTGTGAATGTGTGATCTCATCTCCAGATGAGCTGTCGGCCTCTGGAATTAGATTTTTTCCCTTGTAGCAAACGTTTATAGACGGGTTACTCTGGGTTTTAACGAACCTTTGAGGGTTATCTCAACTGCTGGCTTTGCAGTCTGAAAGTGTTACAGAAGTCTCACCCCAAGACGAGTTGTCGGCCTCTTGGTGTAGAGCTGTAATAGACGTCTATAAACGGGTTTATTTTTGCAGGGTGGTCTGCCCTTGTGGTTATCTTAGCCTGCTGAGGCTTTACGGTTCAGAGAGTGGCAGGTGTAATGTCCTGTCCTGAGTGTATTTGTGGTTTATTGTTTGCTATACACGAGAGGGGTTGGGGTGGGGACTGGTTAAGGTCGGAGGGGGGGCTACCCGGGTGATCTGTTGGGTTGCAGGCCGTAGCTCCCCATTACCCCTGATGTGTTTGTTCTTGTTCTGAGATTAACCGTACATTACAGGGAGGAGCGCAGTCTTATGTGCCCCCACCCAAGGAATTTGTTGATAAAGAACACTGAGAAAGAATATTAACCCCTTGGTTGTACGTATTCTCCTCTCAAGCCGTTAGCCGAGAAACAGAGAGAGAAAAGAATGTGATAGTGAAGAGGAGATAAGATGTTGAAATAGTTAACAAAGTTGAAAGAAGTGGCGAAAGTTATGTTGCTAAAGAAACAGGGAGAAAAATCCTGTGTGATAAAGAAAATTGGATAAAGGAAGTTAAGAAAGATGGCGATTGTATTATGTATGTGTATCACAGAGTTGGGGATACAGTATGTGAAAATACCACGCTATGTTGGAATTTGAAACAAAAGGAGGGGAGGGACAACACTGCCCTCCGTCTAACAACCACACCTTTCTCACCACCCAAGCACAACCCACTGTGACAACTCAGCCCAGTGGCCATCTTAGTGCACCCATGCCTTCACTTTCTACCTAGCCCAGTGCACTTCCTGCCGGCGGCCATCTTGGTACACCCAGTAAGCTTAAACAGCCTGTACCCAGCCCTCCCTGTTTTAAACCAGGATGGTTCATACCACACATCTGTCTTCCCCAATACGGAAGCATCACATTCCCAGGCCGGATATGTTAATGATGAAAAAGCTTCTGAGTGGGAAGCCCAACAACAGGCAGCAAGGCCACCCACTGATTTAACCCCCAATCCGGCTCCGGACTCACAGTTCCGAGAGGATCTCAAACACATGCTGGCAACCATAAGGAACAGTGCCTCTTGTCAGCCCCCGCCCCAACAACAGTCTCGGTTACCAGAAGGGGCACCAGTGATGTATGTCGCTTTTACTCTATCACAAGCAGCGGCCTTAGTGACAAGTCTGTCTGACCCAGAGAAGCAGCCAATTCCCTTCTACCACAGGATAGTGCAGATACAAGAAACTTACTCAGCTGCCTGGAGAGACTTGATCAGCCTATGCCAAATCAAAGCAGAATATGTCTTTTGGCCAGTCATGCAGATGGCCTTCAATAATGCCTGCCTGACAAGTGCCACTTCCTACACCTCAGGCGTGGAGTTCTGTGCACAACTCCACGACTGGGCAAAGGAGAAGTTGACGGATCAGACCACCACAATCCACAATATTACCCAAGATAAAGGGGAGTCTGTGAAGAAGTATCATGCTAGACTCATAAAGGCACACACACACACATGTTATCAACTGCTTTTGTTTCAGGGCTCAGAGAGGATATCAGAAAAGGCCTGATGGTGGCCCGCCCTGAATACCATTCAATGAAAATGTCTGATTTATTGTTGGTGACCAGAGGTATAGAAAATCAAAAAGGTAAAAAACCAACGCCCCTCATGGTAACCCATGACGAAGATCCCGCCTACACTAGTCCACCACCACTGCCCAATACCAGGGAAAGGATCACCTGTTACAACTGTGGGAAACGGGGTCACTTTAGAAAAGAATGCAGAGCCCCAAGATGTCCCAGACGAAAAACCTACCACTTTCCTCATTGACAGGGGTGCAGCCAAAAGTGTGTTGAGGGCGGTGAACCTGCCTAATAATTCTTTCTTTTCCACTATTGATGTTTCCTGCGTAGGAATGGATGGGGTGCCCCGCTGTCAGAGAGCTCACCTTGCTGGTCATGGGATTGGCCACCAGAGGGAGTGCCTGTGAGCAAGCCGGCCTATTTAAGTTTGTCAGGCACTCTGTTCAGTGCTGCCTGATCATCAGCTTCCTGTGCCGTAGTTCCTGTTTCCTGTCTTGTCTTCCTGTTTACCTGATCTCCTGACAACCCGGATTGCCCTTGGATTCCCCTTCTTGCTGCCTGTACCCGACCTTGGCCTGTTTGACTCCGCTTCTGCCTGCTGCTATTGTACCTTGTTGCCCGTCTGTTGCCGAACCCAGCCTGTCTCCTGACCATCCTGCTCAGTCTCATCGCCTGTGTTCCAGCCTGCACCTGCTGTTCATAGACTGCTATTCCACCAGCATCTGGACTCTAGTTCACAGGCTCTCATACCACTCCGCACTCCTGTGCTTCCTGTTACCTTACCAGGGGCCGCGAGTCGGACGCGTAAGGGAGCCTACTCTCTGCCCAGGCGGACTCACCGGTCTGGTAAGTAGGAGTCTGATAGTATCAGGCAGCCATGACCGAGTCCGGGCAGGGGGCCTCCCCTATGGACGAACTTTGCAGACACTTGGCAGGATTAACCCAAGCAGTCAAAAGTTTACAGGATGGCTATACCCGACTAGAGGAACGTGTTCAGGCCCTGTCTGCACCTACCAATCCTCAGGGGACTTCGTCTGCAACCGGGGCACCCTCCGTAGTCATGCTCCCTCCAGAGCCCAAAGTACCTATACCGGAGAGATTTTTTGGAGACCGTAGTAAATACCGTGCATTCCGGAATGCATGTAGTCTCTATTTTGCTCTGCAGCCTCGGACCTTCTCCCTAGAAGCTACCAAAGTGGGCTTTGTTATTTCCCTGTTGTCCGGTGAGCCTCAAACCTGGGCCCATCACCTTCTGGAACAAAAGTTGGATGCCCTGGAAAGTCTGGACGCCTTCTTCTTGGCGATGTCTCAACTTTATGAGGATCCTCAACTAACCGCTTCTGCTGAAGCTTCCCTGCACTCCCTTCGGCAAGGCCGCAGGGCAGCGGAGGACTATGCCGTTGAATTTAGGCGCTGGAGTTCCGATACGGCATGGAATGACGCGGCTCTGCGTCATCACTTTAGAATGGGTTTGTCCGATCCACTCAAGGACGAGTTAGCACGGGTTGGGATACCTCAGACCCTGGAAGAATTAATTAACCTCTCAATCCAAATTGACCGTCGTCTGAGAGAACGACGCACCGAAAGGTCTACCAGTGCCTATCGACCCACTTGGATGCTCCCACAGGTTCCCAGTCCTCCTAGTAGGCCTTTGGCTCCTCCAACCTCTCCAGTTTTCGACACATCAGAGCCTATGCAGCTTGGTCTGCTCCGTCCTTCCTTGACTCCCGAAGAGAAGTTACGAAGACGTAACCTTAACCTATGCCTCTACTGTGGGGAACCTGGGCACTACGCCAGCGTCTGCCCCAACAAGACGCGTAAGTGTCGTTCTTCTGCTCGTATATGTGCTACTATCATGCCAAAACCTAGTACTCACCTTACCATCTCTGTCACTTTGCAGCTTCCCGGAAAGGCTATCCAAGTTCCAGTCATCGTTGATTCCGGAGCATGCAGCTGCTTCATGGACCAGGCCTTTGCAGCTCAGCATGATATCCCACTCCGACTCAAGACCCAGAGCCTGGCTGTTCATCTTGCAGACGGTTCCGCCCTCTGTTCCGGTCCTGTCATTCAAGAGACTATCCCTATAATAGCTACTATAAACTCTCAACACCAGGAATTCCTCCGTTTAGATGTCATTTCCTCTCCTCTGTTCCCTGTCATCCTGGGCATGCCGTGGTTGCTGGGCCATAACCCCCATATCAACTGGGTTTCTGGGAAAGTGGAGTTTCTGTCTGATTATTGCCAACAACATTGCCTGCCAAGAATGGCCCATGAGATACCTCAACTCCTCGGCCTACACCCTGAAACCAACTCACACCAAGCCATCCCAGAACCCTACCGAGATTTCTCTGATGTATTCAGCAAGAAAGGTGCTGAGACTCTACCGCCACACAGGCCCTATGATTGCCCTATAGAGCTGCTACCTGGAACCGAAGTACCCTTCGGTAGGATCTTTCCATTGACTGAGCAGGAATTGGATAAACTAAAACAATACCTTGATGAGAATTTAAAGAAAAAGTTCATCCGGCCGGCGCAGGCATATTCTTTGTGGAAAAAAAAGATCATTCCCTTCGGCCATGTATCGACTACCGGGAATTAAATCGGATAATGATCAAGAATCGCTACCCCTTACCCCTGGTGCCTGAATTATTCCAGAGGCTAGGAACGGCAACCGTCTTCACAAAACTGGATCTTCGCGGAGCCTATAATTTAACCCGTATCCGGGAGGGGGACGAGTGGAAAACCGCTTTTCGCACTCGTTTTGGGCATTTCGAGTATTGCGTTATGCCCTTCGGTCTATGCAATGCCCCAGCCACATTCCAACATTTTGTGAACGACATCTTCCGGGAATTTTTGGATCTCTACGTCATCATCTACCTCGATGACATTCTCATTTTCTCATCATCACTGACTGATCATCGCAGGCACGTCCGGAATGTCCTCGCCCGGCTCAGGCAACACGGGCTGTATGCTAAACTCGATAAATGTGAATTTGAACTCCAATGCATCCAATTCCTGGGGCTCATCATTTCAGTGGAAGGTATTAAAATGGACCCTCAAAAGGTGTCCGCCATCCTGGACTGGCCCGCACCTACGGACAAGAAGGGGGTCCAACGCTTCGTTGGATTTTCCAATTTCTATAGGAAATTCATCAGAGACTTTTCCAAGATCATCGCCCCCATTACTGAATTAACAAGACAAGGAACCCGATTCTGCTGGACCCCTAGGGCTCAATTGGCCTTTGAAAAATTAAAAGGATTATTCACGTCGGCCTCCATCCTCAAACACCCTAACTCTGCCTTGCCATTCGTGTTGGAGGTTGACGCCTCAGAGGTCGCAGTAGGAGCTGTACTCTCCCAACGTCAGGGCCCCAAGGCCCTTCTGTTTCCAATAGCTTTTTTTTCTCGCAAATTATCGGTGTCTGAAAGAAACTACGATGTAGGAGACCGGGAGCTTCTGGCCATCAAGACGGCTCTGGAGGAGTGGCGCTATCTTTTGGAGGGTGCTGTACATCCTATTCTAATCTACACGGACCACAAGAACTTGGAATATTTGAGATCTGCCAAGAGACTAAAACCGCGACAAGCCAGATGGTCGCTCTTCTTCCCTCGCTTTCAATTTCATATTACCTACAGACCCGGCTCCAAAAACATCAAACCAGACGCTCTCTCACGAATGTTCCATGACTCCAAAGAAACCGTCCCTCCGGACACTATCCTGCCTGCAGGAAATTTTTTATTACTTCAGGGGGATTTAATCTCCAGAATAAGGCAAGCTTCCACAACTATACCCCAACCCACTGAGACCAGCCTAAGAGATGGTTTACTCTGGCATAAGGAGAAGATCATGGTTCCTGAGAGCCTTAGGGTACCAGTACTAGAGCTTTGCCATGACCACAAGTTGGCTGGGCACTTCGGGACTCAGAAGACAACCGAACTGGTGCAGCGCACCTTTTGGTGGCCACAGTTGGCCGAGGACTGTAGGAATTACGTCAGTTCCTGCCACACATGTGCCCGAAGCAAGAATATTCGGACGAAGGCCTGGGGCTTACTGAAACCCTTGCCCATCCCTGACAGACCTTGGAAAATGATCGCGATGGATTTCATTGTGGAACTGCCCCCATCCGAAGGCTTCTCTACCATCTTTGTCATAATTGATAGATTGTCAAAAATGGCTCACTTCTTGCCTATGAAAGGCACACCCTCAGCCGTGGAAACGGCGAAGATCTTCATTAAAGAAATTGTGAGATTACATGGGGTTCCCTCTAATATCGTCTCGGACCGGGGTGTCCAATTCACCTCCAGGTTCTGGAAGGCATTGTGTGGTTCCCTCGAAATTGAGTTAGCGTTCTCTTCAGCCTATCACCCTCAGACAAACGGCCAGACGGAGAGAACCAACCAAACCTTGGAGCAATACCTCCGTTGTTTCTCTGCCTTTTCCCAGGGTGACTGGGTTTCTCTGCTACCAGTTGCGGAGTTTTCATACAATAACTCCCTGCACTCAGCCATCAACCAGACGCCATTTTTTGCCAATTATGGATTTCATCCCTCCTTTCTACCCAGCTCAATACCTGAATGTTCCCTCCCTGCAGTGACCGAGACATTGGAATTCTTCTCTACCAACAACAAACTTCTGCAGGAAACAATGGCCCAATCCCAGGCTTCTTATAAAAAGACGTTCGACAAGAAGAGGCGCGAGGAGCTTATCCTGGAACCTGGCAATCAAGTATGGCTGTCCACAACTAACTTAAAAATGGCTTGCCCTTCTAGGAAACTAGGGCCTAAATTCATGGGACCCTTCTCGGTGAGAAGAAAAATAAACAACGTAGCGTACGAGCTCAGTCTGCCGGACTCCTTCAAAATACACCCGGTTTTCCATGTGTCCTTACTGAAACCGGTCGCTCCTGATCCTTTCCCCAACCGTAGTACCAGTCCTCCTAAGCCTGTTATGATCAATAACGAGGAGGAGTTTGAAATCGAGGCTATCCTGGACTGTAGGAAAAGGCGCAATCAAATACAGTATCTTATCAAGTGGAAGGGGTATGGTCCGGAGGACAATTCCTGGGAACCAGAAAACAATTTGCATGCCCCGGAACTTTTGCAGACTTTCAGAAATGTTCATGCCTCCAGGTTGGCCCGGCTGGGCATCCGGAGGCTGCCCTTGGGGAGGGGGCACTGTCAGAGAGCTCACCTTGCTGGTCATGGGATTGGCCACCAGAGGGAGTGCCTGTGAGCAAGCCGGCCTATTTAAGTTTGTCAGGCACTCTGTTCAGTGCTGCCTGATCATCAGCTTCCTGTGCCGTAGTTCCTGTTTCCTGTCTTGTCTTCCTGTTTACCTGATCTCCTGACGACCCGGATTGCCCTTGGATTCCCCTTCTTGCTGCCTGTACCCGACCTTGGCCTGTTTGACTCCGCTTCTGCCTGCTCCTATTGTACCTTGTTGCCCGTCTGTTGCCGAACCCAGCCTGTCTCCTGACCATCCTGCTCAGTCTCATCGCCTGTGTTCCAGCCTGCACCTGCTGTTCATAGACTGCTATTCCACCAGCATCTGGACTCTAGTTCACAGGCTCTCATACCACTCCGCACTCCTGTGCTTCCTGTTACCTTACCAGGGGCCGCGAGTCGGACGCGTAAGGGAGCCTACTCTCTGCCCAAGCGGACTCACCGGTCTGGTAAGTAGGAGTCTGATACCCGCTCCAGTCCACTTCCTGATTTGCTTGCCAGATTTGTGGTGTCATCTACATGTCCCTTGAATCTACTAGGAGCTGATGTGTTGTCCAGACTACAGGCCTCAATCAGGACACGCCTGAAGGGGGGATGAAGTTACATACTCCCCTATGTTTAGAAGACTCATCTGCTTTGTGTTTTTTTGCCTCTCCTGATGACACTTCATGAAGCAAAAACTTCAAGTTCAATACTGCAGGAAGTACTTGACAGAATCCCTGTGTGCCTATGGTCCACAGGACCGGAAGACAACGGTCACTTAAAGGTGCCACCAGTTTCAGTCAAGCTAAAAGAGGGCGCTTCATTGCCCTGGAAACCACAATAACCCCAAGAAGAGAACCCCTAAAGAAGAGCCAGGTACCTGCTCTGGATGCCTTTGACTGCAAAATACCTCACAGAGGTGGACCTTACAAACGTTTTCTTCAGTGTCCACCCTCACCCCTCCTGCTGGTACTTTTTCGCATTCATCCACGGAAAGAAACGGCAACATACCTAAATAGTTGTGCCGCAAGGGGCACAGAACTTTCCAAGCCAGTTTGCAAAGGCTATGGCTATCATCCTTGACACATGACAAGAGGAACACCCGGAAGTGATTCTCTTCCAACATGTTGATGACCTTCTCCTTTGTGTAGCTGACTTACCCCCTGTTGAAGTCACCTCAGAAAGCCTGTTGTGCTATCTTGCCAACCAGGGGTGCAAAGTCTCAAAGCCCAAATTGCAGTGGTGCTGTCATTTTCCTTGGACACTGTTTGTCCCATGGGACAAGACACCCCACTGAAGACAGGGTGCAAGTAATCTCTGATATCCCACTGCCACAAAGTCAGAAATCCCTTCATGCCTTCCTTGGACTAATTTCCTAGTGCAGAGCATGGATTCCAGAAGCCTTCCTACTGATGCTCTGCAATCAGACCCTTCCAGATGTCTCCTGAAGAAATATCTAAGTTTGAGGCCCTCAAGTGTGCCATCTCAGGCGCTAGGGCTCCCAGACTACAACAAAACGCTCAAGCTCTTTGTATCCGAACGTCTGGGACATGCTGCAGGTGTACTCACCCAATCACACGGCATCAGCCTACGCCCCATAGGATATTATTCCTGTCGGCTGGATGTGGTAGCAAGAGGAGGCCTATTGTGTCTGCGAGCTGGCTTTGCTACACAAGCCTTGCTTGACAAAACTTTGAACTTGGTCCTCGGACACTGCCTCGTTCTGCTTACTCCCCATGACGTTGTTGCCATATTCAACCAAGATCCAGCCGAAACACTTGTCCACTACCAGACACTTGAGACTCCTGTGTTTCCCTCCTACTGGACAGCATTACTCTATTAAGTTGTCAAACACTGAACCCTACCACCCTTCTTCCACTTCTCGAGGGGGGAAAGGAGGAGGAGGAGTAGAGTCTTGACTTGTCACCCCATGACCACACAGGACACGCGGTCACCACTGAAAACACTGTTCTACAAGCTGAAGCCTTACCACCAGTGATGTCTGCACAGGAGGCAGAGCTGTAAGCACTTACTACAGCACGTAAATGGGTAGAGGGAAAAAGAGCCAACATTCATATGGACTCAAGATATGCTTTCAGCATTGCCCATGATTATGGTGTTATCTAGGACAGAGGATTCCTGATGGCTGCAGGAACACCTGTGAAAAATTGATGCCTTGCTTCTCCCAACCCAAGTGACTATTCTGAGTAAAGCACACGACAAAATGAACTCAAAGGAAGCTTGAGGCAATCATCTAGCCAGTTCAGCTGCCAAACAGACAGCTGGTGGTCCACGGGAAGTGGACAGCAGGGTGGTAGAAGAAGACCACCCCGTGCTTACCTTACAGACTTTCCCAGTGGACAGAGTTTATCTAAAAGAACTACAGGAAACAACAAGTCCGGATAAGAAGGAAAGCTGGAAACGGAGAGGAGCAACTCTCAGAAATGGACTATTCGAAGGGCAATAAGAAGCCTTGTCTACCCAGGAGTATGTACCCAGCCGTGGTGCAATGAGCACATGGAGCTGCCCACTTGACAAAGACTTTTATGAACTCTCTTATCAACAAGTGTTGCACCAAGAGTTACTCCACTGACCGACAACTTCTGCAGATCATGCATTATCTGCACCAAATGTAACCCAGGATGCACAGAAGAAGCACAGAAAAAACACAGAAGAAGCACCTGGCAAAAGCCCTATACCCCATTCCAGAGGATGCAAATTGATCATTCTCAAGTGCCAAGAAGTGGCAGATTCGAAAACGCCCTAGTGGAAGTGGTCATGACTGCCAGGACCACAGCTAAGAAACTACTGAGTGAGATAGTATGTAGATTTGGGGTCCCAGAGGTGATATTGAAAGATCAGGGACCAGCCTTAACAGCAACCCTTACAAAAGAGATTTGGGCAGCTCTGGGGGTTCAGTTGGCACTACACATCCCATACCACCCTCAAAGTAGCAGGAAGGTAGAAAGGATGAATGGGACACTAAAAACAGGATGTTAAAGATGGCCCAAGAGACTAACATGAGTTGGCCAGACAGTTAGCCCATTGCCCTGTTCAGTGTCAGACACACCCCCGGGGGAAACATGCCCTATTCCATTATGAAATTTTGTTTGGTTCATCTCCCAGACTTGGTTGTTACTTTCCACAACAGTTACAGTCTGATGTGTTGACTAATTATGTAACTACATTATCACGAGAATTAACCTGAATGCATGTCCAGGTGTTTTCTTCCATTCCAGATCCTGAATTAGATACAGGAACACACCAACTACTGTCTGGAGATCCTTGAGCCAAGATATGATGGTCCATTCCAAGTTTTGCTGACCACAGCCACCTCAGTCAAGTTGGCCAGGAAGAACATCTGAATGCACGCTTATCACTGCAGGAGAGCGTGTTTTCGGGTGCTGCATATCCTTTTTCTGTTTGATCTAGAGGGAATCTGGACCAGTGAATGTGCCCTTGCAAAGGTCATTATGCCCCCCCATATCCTAACCGAAGATACCCCTGATACATACACTGACCCAGCACACAGTCAGAGGAGGAAGCGAGCAGCTCTCTCCGGAAGCTTTGACCCTCATGTATATATAGATGTCATAAGGGTTACAAGGGGGGTCCCTGATGAGTTTAAAGCCAGGGATCAGGTAAAAGCTGGTTTTGAGTCTTTGATCCCCATAACAACTGTCAGATTGGATTAACTACATGTCATGGTTATGCAATAGAGTTTGTCGATCAGCATACCTGTCTCCATGTGTTCATCTCTAGAGACCAGCTGACCCTCACCTGACTGCTTTGTAACCTCTCCTCTAAGCATGGCCCCACCCCAGGCCCTATCAGGGAACCCTATATTAACCTGTGCAATGCAAGCCAGCAGTGCTGATCAACCATTGTGTGTTAGCCTCTATGTGTACTTGCTGTGTTTCCTACATCTGATTCCTGTTACCGACTTTGGCCTGTTCCCGACCATCCCTGTTTGCCTGTGACCCTGAACCTTGGCTTGTCCCTTGCTTTCCTTGTTGTTCTAGCCTGCTGCCTCCTTCCTCTTCTCCTGTAGTCTACCATGAGCGTGAGCTGTGAGACCCTGGGGGCCGCGACCTGGAGCCAGACTGCAGCGCAGGCCATCCTCACCACTAGAGGCTCTGGTGAACACCTACTGGCTCTTAGACTCCACGCCCTGGGGAATCTATGCTCTAGCTCCCAGTGGGATCTGTGTCAGTGATCCAGTAGACCTGCTTCCTGAACCTCCCAGGGTACAATCCGCAGCAGTCAGCCATATGGTCCACTACCTTGCGGTGCACTCCTGATCCCAACGGTGTGCATCTGTCACCCAGCCTCTAGGTGACCTGACACTACACATATTATAACCAACAGAGATTTGTAAATTACTCTAAAGATGCCCTCCAGGGAATTGCTGACCAGTTAGCCCCCACTTCCTACATGACATTCCAGGACCGGATGGCCTTAGACATGGTGCTAGCTGGGAAAGGAGGTGTTTTGTAAAATCATAGGAAAAAACGGGAACCTGTTGTCCATACATTTCTGATAATACTGGCCCAAATGGTAAGGTTACTTTAGTTATAAAGAAATTAGAAGATCTGTCATTGGAGTTGAAGAAGAACTCAGGTATCACAGACCCATGGGACCAATATTTTAGCTGGATGAGTGGGTGGCAGAAGGTGCTCGTTCAGATACGGGTAAGGGTATCAATAATCCTGGTTCTTTTAGCCCTGATTGTATGCTGTATTCTACCTTTTGAAAAAAAGTTAATGAGCAAGGCTGTAGACAATAGCACACCTACATTTCTCCACCAAGAAGAAGAGGACCTCCTTATGATGGAAGATGACAAACCCTTCACTCCCCTACAGTCACTCCTTGTCCAAAACCTCACAATCCTATAGGGTTTTAGGGATAGATAGCGCTTGACTGCACCTCTCCAGCTGTATCGAGGAGGGAAGTGAACAGTTGCTGCCCAATTCTATATACAGCCTAAAAGAGTTGCTGAGGAGAAGTGGGACCTTTAGTATTAGGGACAGAAAAGAGAAAATAGTCATTTTAGGGGGGATTGTGAAGGAATGTGATGTAAATAATAATAATAATCTGAAAATGTCTATTTTCTTATGTGTATACATATTTTTCTCCTTACTCATTATATAAGTATACAGGTTTGCTCTGTTCCTATATTTTCTCAAGATGGCGGGTACCCCCTACATCCCACACATCAGAAGAACGCGGAACTGAAGATAAAACCAAGGACAGCCAAACCTCGTTATGAAGATTCTCCATCTTCTTTTCTATCTTAACCAATGAGATGTACCTATTAGACTAACATAGCAATGACATATTTGTGTGTATAAAACATTAGCACCGCCTTGAATAAATCAGAAGTGTAAGAAGTAACGGAGCTGAGCGTGTCTCAGAGTGTTTACTTTTATATGCATGCATATCCACACTTTTCAATTAGAGACAGCAGCAGATAACCTTGGGCTCGATTGGAGCTCTTAATCATTTCCATAACAATTGCACTTCCCATTCATTCACTGTACAGTGCAGCTGAGATTACAGAGAAAGGGACTGGGGAATGTCTGTCCTCAATCCCTTTCTCTATCTCAAAACAGATAGAGTTTGGCCTTTGGGGTGCACACACTTATGGCTTTTGGGTTTAATACCACTTTAACCACTTGCCAACCTGCTCACGCAGATATACTGCGGCAGGTCGGCTCTCCTGCGCCAACTGACGTACCTGTATGTGAGTCCGCAAAACCAGGATAGCGTCAGCGTGTCCGCGGGTCCTGCGGACTCGATGTCTGCCGGCGGCCCGCGATCGCTGCGAGGAGAGACAGAACAGGGAACTGCCTATGTAAATAAGGCGATTCCCCGTTCTGCCTAGTGACATGACAGAGATCTTCTGCTCCCAGTGATCTCTGTCATGTTTCAGTAAGCCCATCCCCCCTACAGTTAGAACACGCTGAGGGAACACACTTAACCCCTTGATCGCCCCCCTAGTGTTAACTCCTTCCCTGCCAGTGACACTTATACATTGATCAGTGAATTTTTATAGCACTGATCAATGTAGTGTCACTGGTCCCCAAAATGTGTAATTTGGGGTCAGATTTTTCTGCCACAATGTCGCAGTCCCGCTAAAAAATCGTAGATCGCCACCAGTACCAGTAAAAAACAATAAAAAAATAACTAAAAGTCCCTAAATCGATCTCGTAGTTTGTAGACGCGCAAACCAATCAATATACACCTATTGTGATTTTTTTTAACCAAAAATATGTAGAAGAATACATATCGGCCTAAACTGGTGGCTAAATTTGTTTTTTATATTTTTTGTTTGGATGTGTATTATAGCAGAAAATAAAAATAAAATTTTTTTTTTTTTTCAAAATTGTCGGTCTTTTTTTGTTTAAAAGATCAAATATCACCAAAAGAAAGCTCTATTTGTGGGGAAAAATGGACGGCAATTTTGTTTGGATACAGCGTCGCACGACCGCGCAAATGTCAGTTAAAGCAAGGCAGTGCCGTATCGCAAAAAATGCTCTGGTCGTGAAGGGGCAAATCTTTCCGGGGCTGAAGTGGTTAAAGCGGACTTTCAGTCATTTTTTTCATCTTTCCATCTATTAAATCTTCTGCCCTTGTTGTTGTTGTTGTTGTTGTTGTTGTTGTTTTAACTTTGGATAGTAAAACATTTTTTTTTTTGCCAGTAATTATTACCTTATACAGCCCACTTCCTTTTTCTTGTCTGGTCATTCACCTAGGCTTATGACTTCATGCACAGCTCTCTATCACTCTAGTGAGAGTTTGCCAGGAAGGAGGGGGGGAGTCATAAAAGGGCCAATGAGAGCTGCAGAGCTGGAGGTGTGCCTCTGTGTAAATCCAGGAAGTGAAGAGGCAGCAGCTTCAGCTGCCCACAGTTAAAATGGCTGCAGCCAGACTCAGCGGAGGGAGATTTCTGCAGCATATTTGGCAAGTGCAGAATCACAGTATATATAAAATATAATATATAATAATACACAATTTATATAGCGCCAACAGTTTACGCAGCGCTTTACAATGTAGAGGGGAGGACAGCACAATTTACAGTATTTTAAATATAAATATATATAAATATATTTATATTTATATATATATTTAAATATATATAAATAAATATTATAAATTATAATATTTATATTTATATATGTATTTAAATATATATAAATATAAAATAATATGCAAAGTGGTTGGAGGGAAGCTTCAGAATGGCAAAGATGTTTTTTTTATTACAAATGATGTGAGCGGACCGCAGTTCCTTTTTAAGTTGAGAAAGTAGCAAAAGAAAGAAAGAGGAAACTTTTTTTTAACTCAAAATAATACAGTAATTCAGTATAGTGAGATCTTCCTGACTGACTCATTAGAAGTGTGAATGTAATGACAGATCCACACCGCACATCTACAATCACGTTCTTTGAGAGATCGCCAACACGGTTCACATGCCAAGATTTTATACCGACTTCTGTCAACGTTTAATATAAAAAGTTACAATAAAATAAGAAGTCTTAATGAGGGATGGCTTATTAATTAAGCTGCCTATAGGAAACCCGTCATATTGGCAGCTGTTATATTTTGTGATAAACCTCTTGCCGACCTCGTAACGCATAAATGCTGTAAATGAAGAACACTTTCAAAAAAATAGAAGTGTCAATAGTTTATTTTTAACAAGTAACAAAATGGAAAGTAAATGAACAGAAGAGAAACCCAAATCAATATTTGGTGTGACCCGCCCTATGCCTTCAGTTCTTCTAGGTAGACTTGCACACAGTTTCTGAAGGAACTCGGCAGGTAGGTTGTTCCAAACATCTTGGAGAACTAAGCACAGATCTTCTGTGGATGTCGACTGCCTCAAATCCTTCTGTCTCTTTACGCAATCTCAGACAGACTCCATGATGGTGAGATCAGGGCTCTGTGGTGGCCAGATCATAATTTCCAGGACTCCTTGTTCTTCTTTACACTGAAGATCGTTCTTAATGACATCGGCTACATGTTTGGGGTGGTTGTCCTGTCCAGAATACATTTGGGGTCAATCATATGCCTCCTTGATGGTAGGACATGATGGATAAGTATCTGCCTGTATTTCTCAGCATTGAGGACACCATTGATCCTGACCAAATCTCCAACTCCATTTGCAGAAATGCAGCCTCAAACTTGCAAGGAGCCTCCACCATGCTTCACAGTTGCCTGCAGACACTTATTATTGTACCGTTCTCCAGTCCTTCACCAACACACTGCCTCCAGCTACAGTCAAATATTTCACAATGTGACTCATAAGCCCAGAACACCTGCTGCTATTTTTCCCGAACCCAGTTCTTATGTTTTTCTACATAGTTGAGTCGCTTAGCCTTGTTTCCACATCGGAGGTTTGGCTTTTTGACTGCAATTCTTCCATGAAGACCACTTCTGTCCAGACTTCTCCGCACAGTAGATGGGTATACCTGGGTCCCACTGGTTTCTTCCAGTTTGGTGCTGATCGCACTGCTGGACATCTTCCGCTGTGGAAGGGGAGTAAGCATGCTTTGTGCACTGGTGCGCAGTCATGTTGGACCAGGAAGGGGCCATCCCCAAACTGTTCCCACGAAGTTGGGAGCACGAAATTGTCCAAAATATCTCGATATGCTGAAGAGCTCCCTTCACTGGAAACTAAGGGGCCAAGCCCAACCCCTGAAAAACAACCCCCACACCATAATCCCCCCTCCACCAAATGATTTGGACCAGTGCACAAAGCAAGGTCCATAAAGACATGGATGAGCGAGTTTGGGGTGGAGGAACTTGACTGACCTTAACCCCATAGAACACCTTTGGGATGAATTTGAGCGGAGACTGCAAGCCAGGCCTTCTCGTCTAACATCAGTGCTGACCTCACAAATGCACTTCTGGAAGAATGGTCAAACATTCCCATAGACACACTCCTAAACCTTGTGGACGGCCTTCCCAGAAGAGTCAAAGCTGTTATAGCTGCAACTCAATATTGAACCCTACGGACTAAGACTGGGAATACTTTTGACAATATAGTGTATAATGGGGAAGAGGCCAATCTGTGATCTGGTTTTCTCTGGTCTCAGGGGCCACTTATCAACTCACACCCAGCACATCAGAGGGTGCAATGGGCCCCTAACCAGGTGTTCTCCTAATAAAGGTTCACTTTTTAATGCAGCGGGACACACTCATAGGGGGAAATACAAAAGGGCCATTAACCCCTTCCTGCACAGCGTTCTCGGATCGGGGCAACAAGCGTGCCATTACTGTAATCTTTTGCATGGGGCTCCCCCAGAGTTCCTGCTTCTGTATTGACTCGTTCACACTAGCGGTGCTCTCTGAAGAGAAAACCGGTGTCCCCATTGAAAGATCGTCTCTCTATTCCAAGGGAGGACAGTGGTTTAAAAAGCAAATCTGTGCTTTAAAAATAAAATGGTGTTTAATAAAAATTGCATAGCAATTTGCCCAGTGAAAGTGTGTGTACATTTATTTTCTGCAAAAGGGAGAAAAAAAACTTATTAGGCTATTTTCTGTGCCAGTCGAATGTTTTTCAATGATTTAAAGCAGAAAATATTGGTTTTGGCCACTGTATGGCGCCAACTATCACAGAAAACACAGTGACCTCACACGTGCTTTCTGGAAGTGTCGGAAAGCCTGGGTCAAGGTACAGAGGGTGGGCATGCTAAGGTTTTGCACAGAGATGGGATGTCTGGATATGGGAATTCGGAATGTTAATTTTCCCGAAATTTTGATGAAAAAAACAGGAGATTTTGGGAGATTTTCAGGAAATTATGCCATCTTGCCTAAATGTATTGGCGCCAACGAAAACGTCAGAATGTAGATGAATTTTGGTGGTTTTCAAGGCTGAAGGTGCTTCAGGTTACAGAAGCTCCTTCACCTATTCTGGATCTATTTTTGTGCCAAACAATGTGCACCCCATTAACATCATCGTTTTATGGATTTTTTTCTGTTCCAAACATTTTTATTGAGTTTTAATACAAAAATACAGTAAAGAATATCACTGATGTGAAATCAATTAAAAAGGTACTTTGTACAGTATCCATCCATGCATACTAAGAACATGACGGGGAACATGAGAATGTCACTTGCCGACTAGCCGCCGCAGTTGTACTGCGGCAGAATGGCACGGCTGGGCGAAACGAGGTTATGTTATGTTAGATGATGGGGGTTGTGGAGTGGGTTAGGGGACTCTGCAGCAGGCTTGGTGGCCCTGTAGCCGGTTGAGTTTTCTGGAGGGGGCTGCGGGGGGAGACTGTGGGAGGTTCAGGGATACTGTAGAACACTGTTGATGTTTGAGGGCACTATGGAGGACTCAAAGCTTTGCAGCAGAATAGGGGATACTGTGGGAAGCTGGATGGCATTGTGGGACACTGTTGGAGGTTGGGGGCACTATGGGGGGTTGCATGCTCTGCAGAAGGCTGGGGGGGGCACTGTGGGAGGCTAGGGGGCTGGGAGGTTTGGGGATTATTGTGGGACACTGTTGGAGGTTGTGGGGCACTGTGGAGGGCTGGAGGATCTATGGAAGGCTGGGGGGCACTGTGGAAGTTTTGGGGTTGCATTGTGCACTAATGTTGGAGGTTGGGGGCACTATGGAGGGCTGTGGAGGCTCTGCAGCAGGCTGGGAGGCACTGTGGGAGGTTGGGTGAGCATTGTGGGACAGTATTGAAGGTTAAGGGCACTATGGAAGGCTGAAGTCTCTGCAGCAGGCTGGGGACACTTTGGGAGGCTTGACAGTACTGTGGGAGCATCGTGGAACACTGTTGGAGTTTGGGGGCACTATGGAGGGCTGGAGGTTCTATGGAAGGCTGGGGGGGCACTGTGGGAGTTTTGGGGTTGCATTGTGCACTAATGTTGGAGGTTGGGGGCACTATGGAGGGCTGTGGAGGCTCTGCAGCAGGCTGGGAGGCACTGTGGGAGGTTGGGTGAGCATTGTGGGACAGTATTGGAGGTTAAGGGCACTATGGAAGGCTGAAGTCTCTGCAGCAGGCTGGGGACACTTTGGGAGGATTGGCAGCACTGTGGGAACATCGTGGAACACTGTTGGAGTTTGGGGGCACTGAGGAGGGCTGGAGGTTCTGCAGCAGACTGGGGGGCATTATAGCTGTGGGAGGCTGGGTGGCACTGTGGGAGTTTAGGGGGGGCATTGTGGGACACTGTTGGAGGTTAGGGGGCACTATGAAGGGCTGGAGGCTTTACAGCAAGCTGGGAGGGCCCCGTGGGAGGCTGGGTGGTTAGGTGAGCATTGTAGGACACTGTTGGAGGTTGGGGGCTCTATGGGGAGTGGGAGGCTCTGCAGCTAGCTGGGAGGCACTCTGGGAGGCTGAACGGCACTGTGGGAGGTTGGATAAGCATTGTGAGAAACTATTGGAGGTTGAGGGCACTATGGAGGGCTGGAGAGGAGGCTCTGCAGCAGGCTATGGGGCAATGTGAGAGGCGTGGCAGCACTGTGGGAAAACTGTGGGACACTGTTTAAAGTTGGGGACACTATGGAGGGCTGGAGGCTCTGCAGCAGGCTGGGGGGACACTGTGGCTGTGGGAGGCTGGGTGGCACTTTGGGAGGTTGGGGTAGCATTGTAGGACACTGTTGGAGGTTGGAGACACTATGGAAGGTTGGTGGCTCTGCAGCAGGCTGGGCAGGGGGTGCTGAGCAGCACTGTGGAGGTCCAGGGCTCTCAGGCGGCCTTGGGCAATGTGGGCCACTATGGGTGGTTTGGTGGCACTACAAGAGCTGGAAGTCACTATGTGAAGTTAAGGGTTCTCCAGAGGACTGGAGACCTGGGAGAATAGAGTCCGCAACCCAGCAGTGGGCCAAGACCCATGGTTGAGAACCATACACACACACTTCTAAAAAAAAAATAAGAAAATAGTCCACATTTTATCAAACAAATTTTACACAAGCACTCAATGAGTGAACCTGAAATTTTCTGATGTGGAAAAATCTCTCCAACAATGAATTTGATAATATTGTGTCAGAATAAATTTTGCGTAATTCCCTCCCCTCGTCCTTAGTGACGTATTACCATAACAGCTGCCCGGCTTGTGTCTTGGGACAGACGGACTTGTGACTCGCCTTACGCAGATTCAGGGACACACCCGGTTCCATCCTGACGGACGCCTACGATGGCAGCCAGAAGAGAACAATAGACAGTTACATAAACCGATGTCTGTGAGAACTTTTACCTACATATTTCTGATGGTTTTTGGCACACTTGTCTGCCGTCTCTGAATTGCAGGGCAGTCCCACATTTCAAAGACTTGTTTTTACCCTTTGTTTTCTCAAAGCTCACCGAAGACACCATATAATTCAATCAATATAGATCAATAGATGAATATACAGTTAGTGGATCGGGTATTCAGAGGGAATAATTCGCTCTCACTCTTTCAAGCATATCTTGGAACAAAATCCCCTTTTTCAAAAATGCAGTTTGAATTTTCTTTAGATTATTTTTTTAATGTTCTTTCATTATGGACAGTAGCAAAAATACTGCACTATGGCCACTAGATGGAGCTGAGGAGCATTGGAAATACATATGTCTTTTGCAACAAGATACAATGTGACAATTCTAAAGAAAACTTGAGAGAATTCTTAAATAAATGGAACTATAAGGCTACATTCACACCACATTTCCAAATCTTGCTAAAATCACGACAAAACACGTGATTCATTCTTAATGGCACCCCATTGCGATTCTGCCATGATTGTAATGTGACAAAAAACGTGGAATGGTCATCAAAAAATCATTGGCCAAAAAAGGTGCAGATGCAGAGGGTGCAGAGTGTGGGGTAATTGGGAATGCAGGGGGTGCAGAATGTGGGTAATGGGGGATGCAGAAGGTATTGAATAAGTAGTATTGGTAATATAGGGGCACAAAGTGTGAAATAATGGTGTGCAAAACGTGGAGTAATGCGGGATGCAGGACATGCAGAGTGTGGCTAATGGGGGATGCAGGGGGTGCAGAATGTGGGGTAATGGGGGATGCAGGGGGTGCAGAATGTGGGGTAATGGAGAATGCAGGGGGTGCAGAATGTGGGGTAATGGGGGATGCAGGGGGTGCAGAATGTGGGGTAATGGGGGATGCAGGGGGCGCAGAATGTGGGGTAATGGGGGATGCAGGGGGTGCAGAATGTGGGGTAATAGGGATGCAGGGAGTGCAGAATGTTTGGTAATCAGAATGCAGGGGGTGCAGAATGTTAGATAATCGGGATTCAGATGGTGCAGAATGTGGGGTAATGGAAATACAGGGCATGCAGACTGTGGGTAATGGGGGTTGCAGGGGGTGCAGAATGTGGGTAATGGGGGATGCAGAGGGTATTGAATAAGGAGTATTGGTAATATAGGGGCACAAAGTGTGAAATAATGGTGTGCAAAATGTGGAGCAATGGGGGATGCAGGGCATGCAGAGTGTGGCTAATGGGGATGCAGGGGGTGCAGAATGTGGGGTAATGGGGGATGCAGGGGGTACAGAATGTGGGGTAATGGAGAATGCAGGGGGTGCAGAATGTTGGGTAATGGGGGATGCAGGGGGTGCAGAATGTGGGGTAAAGGGGGATGCAGGGTTTGCAGAATGTGGGGTAATAGGGATGCAGGGAGTGCAGAATGTTTGGTAATCAGAATGCAGGGTGTGCAGAATGTGGGATAATGGGAATTCAGAGGGTGCAGACTGTGGGTAATGGGGGTTGCAGAGGGTGCAGAATGTGGGTAATGGGGGATGCAGAGGGTGCAGAATGTGGGTAATGGGGGATGCAGGGCATGCAGACTGTGGGTAATGGGGGTTGCAGAGGGTGCAGAATGTGGGTAATGGGGGATGCAGAGGGTGCATAATGTGGGTAATGGGGGATGCAGAGGGTGCAGAGTGTTGGTAATGGGGCACAGAGTGTGAAATAATGGTGTGCAAAAAGTGGAGTGATGGGGGATGCAGGGCATGCAGAGTATGGTTAATGGGGAATGCAGGGGTGCAGAATGAGGGGTAATGGGGGATGCAGGGGGTGCAGAATGTGGGGTAATGGGGGATGCAGGGGGTGCAGAATGTGGGGTAATGTGGGATGCAGGGGGTGCAGAATGTGGGGTAATGGGGGATGCAGGGGGTGCAGAATGTGGGGTAATGTGGGATGCAGGGCGTGCAGAATAAGGGGTAATAGGGGGTGAAGAATGTGGGGTAATGGGGGATGCAGGGGGTGCAGAATGTGGGGTAATGGGGGATGCAGGGGGTGCAGAATAAGGGGTAATAGGGGGTGAAGAATGTGGGGTAATGGGGGATGCAGGGGGTGCAGAATGTGGGGTAATGGGGGATGCAGGGGGTGCAGAATGTGGGGTAATAGGGGATGCAGTGGGTGCAGAATGTGGGGTAATGTGGGATGCAGGGGGTGCAGAATAAGGGATAATAGGGGATGCAGGGCATGCGGAGCTGTGTAACTCTCAGTGCTGGATGGACAGATATACAATACCTTTGGCAGGTAAAGCAGCTCCCATGCATCAGGCTTTTTGCCTGAACTTTAAATACAGCTATTGTAGATATCAGGATTTGTCTGTATATCTTAATGTTTTGCACAAAAGGGCTGGAAGAGGAAGAGACAGCAATGTGATGATGCAAACAGAGCCATGTGATGAACCATTGGGTGTGGGGGGGGGGGGGGGGGGGAGATGCTGTTTCAGCATCCAATCAACAATCAGGGCAATGACCTCGCATTACAGCTACTCTGTGTTGGAAAGAAGTGGAGGTCACCCACCTGTCTATCTGGCTGCGCTGTCTGGCAGGGATGTTGGGGTGAAGACATTGGCTGAACACTGTGAACAGAATCACACATAGTTTGGCAGGTAAGAGAGTTCACAGCCAGTATTTTAGCCGTGTGTTTGGCTGTTTGCCTGGATCCGCAGGTCAATGCCGCCAACTCTGTATGAGTATGTGCTTAGTAGCTCTTTTACATAAATCAGTTTTGTGTTTAGTGAGTTTTAATGATGTGGACATTTCCATTTGTTGTCTGGCAAAGTTTAGTCGAGTTTCTCTGTCCACACCTGCTAGTATCAGATCCATGATATTCTCCGCTAGGAGACCACACAGTGCAGGTCAGGGACAGCGACAAACAGAAGACACATCCTGTGCAGTTGTCTCTCTCACATATTTTATTTACTTACAAGTATATGTAAACCCTAAAGCCCATTTTGCACTATGAAGGGGTTAATTAACACTGCCACTGACCTCTGACCTCTGACAGGCAGGGATGTTCTAAATAGCTTCGCCACTGACCATCAATGCAAGAACAAGATTACTGGCCTACCAATGAAGGGTGGTCTAAATAACATAACACCACTGACCACCAATAGGCGTTATTATTGCATACACTGGCGCCAATGATGGGTTTTATTGTAGAAACTGTATCGATGCTGGGGGTTATTATTGCATAGACTGTCACCAATCCTGGGTGTTAGTATTGCATAAACTGGCACCAATGATGAGGGTTGTTATTCAATAAAGTGGCACCAATGCTGGGAGTTATTATTGCAGAAATTGGTACCATTGCTGGGGGTTA